>NC_050195.1:753595-1045098 GCF_008315115.2 Sander lucioperca | reverse complement strand
GTGGGGGGTTGCCATTTTCAGGAATGGTCTGAATCACCGCAAGGACCTCAGGCACAAAAATTGACCCACTTCCACCACTAGGTGGCGCTATAGCAGAAAAAACCGCATTTTGGCTCTATAACTCCCTATAACTCCCACACCGTACACCCTACATTCAAAACTCATACATCCACGCGTTCCCTGGATCCACCTGAATCACGTGATATAGGCCACGCCCATTTCCGCCTAGACTTTTATGCGTGAAAAATCGCAATTTATCAAAAACCTACTTTTTCGAACTCCTCCTAGACCGTGCGACCGATCTGCACGAAACTTGGACCGTAGCATCTCCAGACCGACCTAACAAAAGGTTAATGAAAAGAATTTTGATAGGACAAAAATTGCGCATATTACGCACGAACAAATTTGTGTAGCTAACTATGAAAACACCAACTTTGCCATATCTCGGCCAAAATAAAGGCTATCAACGCCAAACTTTAGATTCTTGTTTGCCATGACCCTCTGGAGGTGCCCCACGCGTTTTACAAAGATTGGTCACTAGGGGGCGCTACAAGTACAAAAAGTTTATATCTCATGAACGGCTCATCTGATTTTTACAAAATTTGATGGGCACCATCTAGGGACACTTCTGAGGCAATGTCTAGAGTGGGGTACTGAGGGGTCAAAGTGGGCGTGGCCTATGGGACCCAAGTCTAGATTCACCACTTACACTAATGTGAACAACTTTAAATTTACAGGGTAGATAGACAATGGGTCATGGACCACACCTACCAAACATTACACATGTGGACCACTAGGTGGCGCTATAATGGTTTTTTGCCTTTATCTCCCACATTACACATCGCACATTAGAAAACCATACATCCACGTGTTCCTTGAATCAAGCTGAATCACATGATATAGGCCACGCCCATTTTTGCTGAAAATCTTTTTCGCAAAATCGCGCAATATGCAAAACCAACTTTTACGAACTCGTCCTAGGCCGTGCGACGGATCAGCTCGAAACCTAATAGGTAGCATCTCCAGATGGACCTGACCATAAAGGTACTCAAGGAATTTTGCTACGTTAAAGTATGCGCATTTGACGACCAAACAAATTTGCATAGCTAGCTACCGCACACGTATCATATCATATCTCGGCCAAATTAAATGTTATCAGCAAGAACCTTCAGGGCATTGTTCAAGATGCCACTCTGATGCTCTGTACCAAATTTGGCGAAGATCGGCCTTCAGGGGGCGCTATAAGCAACCTTTATTTGTGTTGGCCAATAACTCAATGCATTTGAATGGGGAATTTGCAATTGCAATATCTCTGCCACAGTACATGCAATCAACACGAAACTTGTGGTGCTCGTTCGGCATGCGGCTCCGAGGCTCATTACCAAATTTGGCGAAGATCGGCCATTAGGGGGCGCTATAATCAACGTATACATGTTTTGGCCCTTTTACTCAATTGTAATGGGATATTTGCAATGGAAATGTACCACAGACCTTGCAGCTCACACTTCTCAATATTTACTGACGTTTGCCTCTTACCGTTAGGTTTTGGTTTTTACTTTTGCGTGCTCCTTTGGTTTTTTACAATAAAACAAACATCTTAACCCACCTGACAAAGTTTCTACAACCTTCACAGTGGACAAATGCAACTCTTTTCTCTCACTTTTTCAATCCAAAATCTACACCATTCGTAGGCGGCGATACCGTGCAATTAAACATTGCAGTTGGTGCTAAGTGGAGCGTCCGTCGTAGCGTGATCGGTTACGTCGGTGGCATCGATGCTTAATTTCCCACGAAGCACCCACGGAGGAAAACATAAATCGGCGCCTGTGACGTCGTTTACAACAACTTGACCACCTCCCCCGCTCCTTCAACCACCACACCTGCCTCCCCCCTCCACCCTCTCGGTCACTCTCTCATTTCTCTCAGCTGTGTCCCGCGGTCAGGGGGGTTAAGAAGTTTGTTTGTTGTAGAGAATTCTTAAAGGCGGTCCGTACACGCGTGGAGGTGAACAGTCGACCGCTACTTTTGCGACGGCGACGCACCGCAGACGTCGCGGCTCGCGCCTCTCGACGTTTAGCGACGTTCGCCTCCCCTCCGCCCGGCTTCGGGTTCCGCTTTCGCGCGCTCCCCCGGGCGTCGGGGGCGACTGGCGTGGGTGGCTTGGGCCCCGTCATAACTGCTTGCAGTTCTAGTTATTATTATTTCTTCTCCGCCTAAAACTCCGACTACAGCCTAAACCGTACATGGTGGGGGGTTGCCATTTTCAGGAATGGTCTGAATCACCGCAAGGACCTCAGGCACAAAAATTGACCCACTTCCACCACTAGGTGGCGCTATAGCAGAAAAACCGCATTTTGGCTCTATAACTCCCTATAACTCCCACACCGTACACCCTACATTCAAAACTCATACATCCACGCGTTCCCTGGATCCACCTGAATCACGTGATATAGGCCACGCCCATTTCCGCCTAGACTTTTATGCGTGAAAAATCGCGATTTATCAAAAACCTACTTTTTCGAACTCCTCCTAGACCGTGCGACCGATCTGCACGAAACTTGGACCGTAGCATCTCCAGACCGACCTGACAAAAAGTTAATGAAAAGAATTTTGATAGGACAAAAATTGCGCATATTACGCACGAACAAATTTGTGTAGCTAACTATGAAAACACCAACTTTGCCATATCTCAGCCAAAATAAAGGCTATCAACGCCAAACTTTAGATTCTTGTTTGCCATGACCCTCTGGAGGTGCCCCACGCGTTTTACGAAGATTGGTCACTAGGGGGCGCTACAAGTACAAAAAGTTTATATCTCATGAACGGCTCATCTGATTTTTACAAAATTTGATGGGCACCATCTAGGGACACTTCTGAGGCCATGTCTAGAGTGGGGTACTGAGGGGTCAAAGTGGGCGTGGCCTATGGGACCCAAGTCTAGATTCACCACTTACACTAATGTGAACAACTTTAAATTTACAGGGTAGATAGACAATGGGTCATGGACCACACCTACCAAACATTACACATGTGGACCACTAGGTGGCGCTATAATGGTTTTTTGCCTTTATCTCCCACATTACACATCGCACATTAGAAAACCATACATCCACGTGTTCCTTGAATCAAGCTGAATCACATGATATAGGCCACGCCCATTTTTGCTGAAAATCTTTTTCGCAAAATCGCGCAATGGCAAAACCAACTTTTACGAACTCGTCCTAGGCCGTGCGACGGATCAGCTCGAAACCTAGTAGGTAGCATCTCCAGATGGACCTGACCAAAAGGTACTCAAGGAATTTTGCTACGTTAAAGTATGCGCATTTGACGACCAAACAAATTTGCATAGCTAGCTACCGCACACGTATCATATCATATCTCGGCCAAATTAAATGTTATCAGCAAGAACCTTCAGGGCATTGTTCAAGATGCCACTCTGATGCTCTGTACCAAATTTGGCGAAGATCGGCCTTCAGGGGGCGCTATAAGCAACCTTTATTTGTGTTGGCCAATAACTCAATGCATTTGAATGGGGAATTTGCAATTGCAATATCTCTGCCACAGTACATGCAATCAACACGAAACTTGTGGTGCTCGTTCGGCATGCGGCTCCGAGGCTCATTACCAAATTTGGCGAAGATCGGCCATTAGGGGGCGCTATAATCAACGTATACATGTTTTGGCCCTTTTACTCAATTGTAATGGGATATTTGCAATGGAAATGTACCACAGACCTTGCAGCTCACACTTCTTATATTTACTGACGTTTGCCTCATACCGTTAGGTTTTTGTTTTCATTTTTGCGTGCTCCTTTGGTTTTTTACAATAAACAAACTTCTTAACCCACCTGACAAAGTTTCTACAACCTTCACAGTGGACAAATGCAACTCTTTTCTCTCACTTTTTAAATCCAATATCAACACCATTCATAGGCGGCGATACCGTGCAATTAAACATTGCAGTTGGTGCTAAGTGGAGCGTCCGTCGTAGCGTGATCGGTTACGTCGGTGGCATCGATGCTTAATTTCCCACGAAGCACCCACGGAGGAAAACATAAATCGGCGCCTGTGACGCCATTTACAACAACTTGACCGCCTCCCCCGCTCCTTCAACCACCACGCCTGCCTCCCCCCTCCACCCTCTCGGTCACTCTCTCATTTCTCTGAGCTGTGTCCCGCGGTCAGGGGGGTTAAGAAGTTTGTTTGTTGTAGAGAATTCTTAAAGGCGGTCCGTACACGCTTGGAGGTGAACCGTCGACCGCTACGTTTGCGACGGCGACGTTCCGCAGGCGTCGCGGCTCGCGCCTCTCGACGTTTCGCGACGTTCGCCTCCCCTCCGCCCGGCTTCGGGTTCCGCTTTCGCGCGCTCCCCCGGGCGTCGGGGGCGACTGGCGTGGGTGGCTTGGGCCCCGTCATAACTGCTTGCAGTTCTAGTTATTAGGGGTCCAAGCCCGAGTCTGTAAGAACGGGCAATAGCAAAGCTATGCCGTTCATACAGCAGGGCTGTAGAACCCTATTGTTTTTCTACTGATTTTTCCTCTTCATTATTATTATTATTATTATTCTTCTCCGCCTAAAACTCCGACTACAGCCTAAACCGTACATGGTGGGGGGTTGCCATTTTCAGGAATGGTCTGAATCACCGCAAGGACCTCAGGCACAAAAATTGACCCACTTCCACCACTAGGTGGCGCTATAGCAGAAAAACCGCATTTTGGCTCTATAACTCCCTATAACTCCCACACCGTACACCCTACATTCAAAACTCATACATCCACGCGTTCCCTGGATCCACCTGAATCACGTGATATAGGCCACGCCCATTTCCGCCTAGACTTTTATGCGTGAAAAATCGCAATTTATCAAAAACCTACTTTTTCGAACTCCTCCTAGACCGTGCGACCGATCTGCACGAAACTTGGACCGTAGCATCTCCAGACCGACCTAACAAAAGGTTAATGAAAAGAATTTTGATAGGACAAAAATTGCGCATATTACGCACGAACAAATTTGTGTAGCTAACTATGAAAACACCAACTTTGCCATATCTCGGCCAAAATAAAGGCTATCAACGCCAAACTTTAGATTCTTGTTTGCCATGACCCTCTGGAGGTGCCCCACGCGTTTTACAAAGATTGGTCACTAGGGGGCGCTACAAGTACAAAAAGTTTATATCTCATGAACGGCTCATCTGATTTTTACAAAATTTGATGGGCACCATCTAGGGACACTTCTGAGGCCATGTCTAGAGTGGGGTACTGAGGGGTCAAAGTGGGCGTGGCCTATGGGACCCAAGTCTAGATTCACCACTTACACTAATGTGAACAACTTTAAATTTACAGGGTAGATAGACAATGGGTCATGGACCACACCTACCAAACATTACACATGTGGACCACTAGGTGGCGCTATAATGGTTTTTTTGCCTTTATCTCCCACATTACACATCGCACATTAGAAAACCATACATCCACGTGTTCCTTGAATCAAGCTGAATCACATGATATAGGCCACGCCCATTTTTGCTTAAAATCTTTTTCGCAAAATCGCGCAATGTGCAAAACCAACTTTTACGAACTCGTCCTAGGCCGTGCGACGGATCAGCTCGAAACCTAGTAGGTAGCATCTCCAGATGGACCTGACCAAAAGGTACTCAAGGAATTTTGCTACGTTAAAGTATGCGCATTTGACGACCAAACAAATTTGCATAGCTAGCTACCGCACACGTATCATATCATATCTCGGCCAAATTAAATGTTATCAGCAAGAACCTTCAGGGCATTGTTCAAGATGCCACTCTGATGCTCTGTACCAAATTTGGCGAAGATCGGCCTTCAGGGGGCGCTATAAGCAACCTTTATTTGTGTTGGCCAATAACTCAATGCATTTGAATGGGGAATTTGCAATTGCAATATCTCTGCCACAGTACATGCAATCAACACGAAACTTGTGGTGCTCGTTCGGCATGCGGCTCCGAGGCTCATTACCAAATTTGGCGAAGATCGGCCATTAGGGGGCGCTATAATCAACGTATACATGTTTTGGCCCTTTTACTCAATTGTAATGGGATATTTGCAATGGAAATGTACCACAGACCTTGCAGCTCACACTTCTAATATTTACTGAAGTTTGCCTCATACCGTTAGGTTTTGGTTTTCATTTTTGCGTGCTCCTTTGGTTTTTTACAATAAACAAACTTCTTAACCCACCTGACAAAGTTTCTACAACCTTCACAGTGGACAAATGCAACTCTTTTCTCTCACTTTTTAAATCCAATATCAACACCATTCATAGGCGGCGATACCGTGCAATTAAACATTGCAGTTGGTGCTAAGTGGAGCACCTGTCGTAGCGTGATCGGTTACGTCGGTGGCATCGATGCTTAATTTCCCACGAAGCACCCACGGAGGAAAACATAAATCGGCGCCTGTGACGCCATTTACAACAACTTGACCGCCTCCCCCGCTCCTTCAACCACCACGCCTGCCTCCCCCCTCCACCCTCTCGGTCACTCTCTCATTTCTCTCAGCTGTGTCCCGCGGTCAGGGGGGTTAAGAAGTTTGTTTGTTGTAGAGAATTCTTAAAGGCGGTCCGTACACGCTTGGAGGTGAACCGTCGACCGCTACGTTTGCGACGGCGACGCACCGCAGACGTCGCGGCTCGCGCCTCTCGACGTTTAGCGACGTTAGCCTCCCCGCCGCCCGGCTTCGGGTTCCGCTTCCGCGCGCTCCCCCGGGCGTCGGGGGCGACTGGCGTGGGTGGCTTGGGCCCCGTCATAACTGCTTGCAGTTCTAGTTAGGGGTCCAAGCCCGAGTCTGTAAGAACGGGCAATAGCAAAGCTATGCCGTTCATACAGCAGGGCTGTAGAACCCTATTGTTTTTCTACTGATTTTTCCTCTTCATTATTAGGGGTCCAAGCCCGAGTCTGTAAGAACGGGCAATAGCAAAGCTATGCCGTTCATACAGCAGGGCTGTAGAACCCTATTGTTTTTCTACTGATTTTTCCTCTTCATTATTATTATTATTATTCTTCTCCGCGTAAAACTCCGACTACAGCCTAAACCGTACATGGTGGGGGGTTGCCGTTTTCAGTACTGGTTCCAAACGCCGCAAGGACCTCAGGCACAATAAGTCACCCACTTCCACCACTAGGTGGCGCTATAGCAGAAAAAACGCGTTTTGGCTCTTTAACTCCCTATAACTCCCACACCGTACACCCTACATTCAAAATCATACATCCACGCGTTCCCTGGATCCCCCTGAATCACGTGATATAGGCCACGCCCATTTCCGCCTAGACTTTTATGCGTGAAAAATCGCGATTTATCAAAAACCTACTTTTTCGAACTCCTCCTAGACCGTGCGACCGATCTGCACGAAACTTGGACCGTAGCATCTCCAGACCGACCTGACAAAAAGGTAATAAAAAGATTTTTTATAGGATAAAAATTACGCATATTACGCACGAACAAATTTGTGTAGCTAACTATGAAAACACCAACTTTGCCATATCTCAGCCAAAATAAAGGCTATCAACGCCAAACTTTAGATTCTTGTTTGCCATGACCCTCTGGAGGTGCCCCACGCGTTTTATGAAGATTGGGCACTAGGGGGCGCTACAAGTACAAAAAGTTTATATCTCATGAACGGCTCATCCGATTTTTACAAAATTTGATGGGCACCATCTAGGGACACTCCTGAGGCCAGGTCTAGAGTGGGGTACTGAGGGGTCAAAGTGGGCGTGGCCTATGGGACCCAAGTCTAGATTCACCACTTACACTAATGTGAACAACTTTAAATTTACAGGGTAGATAGACAATGGGTCATGGACCACACCTACCAAAACTTACACATGTGGACCACTAGGTGGCGCTATAATGGTTTTTGGCCTTTATCTCCCACATCACACATCGCACATTAGAAAACCATACATCCCCGTGTTCCTTGAATCAAGCTGAATCACGTGATATAGGCCACGCCCATTTTTGCTGAAAATCTTTTTCGCAATATCGCACAATGCGCAAAACCAACTTTTTCGAACTCGTCCTAGGCCGTGCGACGGATCAGCTCGAAACCTGGTAGGTAGCATCTGGAGATGGACCTGACCAAAAAGTTACTCAAGGAATTTTGCTACGTTAAAGTATGCGCATTTGACGACCAAACAAATTTTCATAGCTAGCTACCACACACGTATCATATCATATCTCGGCCAAATTAAAGGTTATCAGCAAGAAACTTGATGTCATTGTTCAACATGCCACTCTGATGCTCTGTACCAAATTTGGCGAAGATCGGCCTTTAGGGGGCGCTATAATCAACGTTTATTTGTTATGGCCAATAACTCAATGCATTTGAATGGGAAATTTGCATATGCAATATCTCTGCCACAGTACATACAATCAACGTGAAACTTGTGGTGCTCGTTCGGCATGGGGCTCTGAGGCTCAGTACCAAATTTGGCGAAGATCGGCCATTAGGGGGCGCTATAATCAACGTATACATGTTTTGGCCCTTTTACTCAATTGTAATGGGATATTTGCAATGGAAATGTACCACAGACCTTGCAGCTCACACTTCTTAATATTTACTGATGTTTGCCTCCTACCGTTAGGTTTTTGTTTTCATTTTGCGTGCTCCTTTGGTATTTTACAATAAACAAACTTCTTAACCCACCTGACAAAGTTTCTACAACCTTCACAGTGGACAAATGCAACTCTTTTCTCTCACTTTTTAAATCCAATATCAACACCATTCATAGGCGGCGATACCGTGCAATTAAACATTGCAGTTGGTGCTAAGTGGAGCGTCCGTCGTAGCGTGATCGGTTACGTCGGTGGCATCGATGCTTAATTTCCCACGAAGCACCCACGGAGGAAAACCTAAATCGGCGCCTGTGACGCCATTTACAACAACTTGACCACCTCCCCCGCTCCTTCAACCACCACACCTGCCTCCCCCCTCCACCCTCTCGGTCACTCTCTCATTTCTCTCAGCTGTGTCCCGCGGTCAGGGGGGTTAAGAAGTTTGTTTGTTGTAGAGAATTCTTAAAGGCGGTCCGTACACGCTTGGAGGTGAACCGTCGACCGCTACGTTTGCGACGGCGACGTTCCGCAGGCGTCGCGGCTCGCGCCTCTCGACGTTTAGCGACGTTCGCCTCCCCGCCGCCCGGCTTCGGGTTCCGCTTCCGCGCGCTCCCCCGGGCGTCGGGGGCGACTGGCGTGGGTGGCTTGGGCCCCGTCATAACTGCTTGCAGTTCTAGTTATTATTATTATTCTTCTCCGCCTAAAACTCCGACTACAGCCTAAACCGTACATGGTGGGGGGTTGCCATTTTCAGGAATGGTCTGAATCACCGCAAGGACCTCAGGCACAAAAATTGACCCACTTCCACCACTAGGTGGCGCTATAGCAGAAAAACCGCATTTTGGCTCTATAACTCCCTATAACTCCCACACCGTACACCCTACATTCAAAACTCATACATCCACGCGTTCCCTGGATCCACCTGAATCACGTGATATAGGCCACGCCCATTTCCGCCTAGACTTTTATGCGTGAAAAATCGCAATTTATCAAAAACCTACTTTTTCGAACTCCTCCTAGACCGTGCGACCGATCTGCACGAAACTTGGACCGTAGCATCTCCAGACCGACCTAACAAAAGGTTAATGAAAAGAATTTTGATAGGACAAAAATTGCGCATATTACGCACGAACAAATTTGTGTAGCTAACTATGAAAACACCAACTTTGCCATATCTCGGCCAAAATAAAGGCTATCAACGCCAAACTTTAGATTCTTGTTTGCCATGACCCTCTGGAGGTGCCCCACGCGTTTTACAAAGATTGGTCACTAGGGGGCGCTACAAGTACAAAAAGTTTATATCTCATGAACGGCTCATCTGATTTTTACAAAATTTGATGGGCACCATCTAGGGACACTTCTGAGGCAATGTCTAGAGTGGGGTACTGAGGGGTCAAAGTGGGCGTGGCCTATGGGACCCAAGTCTAGATTCACCACTTACACTAATGTGAACAACTTTAAATTTACAGGGTAGATAGACAATGGGTCATGGACCACACCTACCAAACATTACACATGTGGACCACTAGGTGGCGCTATAATGGTTTTTTGCCTTTATCTCCCACATTACACATCGCACATTAGAAAACCATACATCCACGTGTTCCTTGAATCAAGCTGAATCACATGATATAGGCCACGCCCATTTTTGCTGAAAATCTTTTTCGCAAAATCGCGCAATATGCAAAACCAACTTTTACGAACTCGTCCTAGGCCGTGCGACGGATCAGCTCGAAACCTAATAGGTAGCATCTCCAGATGGACCTGACCATA
This sequence comes from Sander lucioperca, assembly GCF_008315115.2. Classification (NCBI taxonomy): domain Eukaryota; kingdom Metazoa; phylum Chordata; class Actinopteri; order Perciformes; family Percidae; genus Sander; species Sander lucioperca. The sequence goes on along the minus strand of NC_050195.1, from coordinate 1,034,744 downwards.
AAGGTACTCAAGGAATTTTGCTACGTTAAAGTATGCGCATTTGACGACCAAACAAATTTGCATAGCTAGCTACCGCACACGTATCATATCATATCTCGGCCAAATTAAATGTTATCAGCAAGAACCTTCAGGGCATTGTTCAAGATGCCACTCTGATGCTCTGTACCAAATTTGGCGAAGATCGGCCTTCAGGGGGCGCTATAAGCAACCTTTATTTGTGTTGGCCAATAACTCAATGCATTTGAATGGGGAATTTGCAATTGCAATATCTCTGCCACAGTACATGCAATCAACACGAAACTTGTGGTGCTCGTTCGGCATGCGGCTCCGAGGCTCATTACCAAATTTGGCGAAGATCGGCCATTAGGGGGCGCTATAATCAACGTATACATGTTTTGGCCCTTTTACTCAATTGTAATGGGATATTTGCAATGGAAATGTACCACAGACCTTGCAGCTCACACTTCTCAATATTTACTGACGTTTGCCTCTTACCGTTAGGTTTTGGTTTTTACTTTTGCGTGCTCCTTTGGTTTTTTACAATAAAACAAACATCTTAACCCACCTGACAAAGTTTCTACAACCTTCACAGTGGACAAATGCAACTCTTTTCTCTCACTTTTTCAATCCAAAATCTACACCATTCGTAGGCGGCGATACCGTGCAATTAAACATTGCAGTTGGTGCTAAGTGGAGCGTCCGTCGTAGCGTGATCGGTTACGTCGGTGGCATCGATGCTTAATTTCCCACGAAGCACCCACGGAGGAAAACATAAATCGGCGCCTGTGACGTCGTTTACAACAACTTGACCACCTCCCCCGCTCCTTCAACCACCACACCTGCCTCCCCCCTCCACCCTCTCGGTCACTCTCTCATTTCTCTCAGCTGTGTCCCGCGGTCAGGGGGGTTAAGAAGTTTGTTTGTTGTAGAGAATTCTTAAAGGCGGTCCGTACACGCGTGGAGGTGAACAGTCGACCGCTACTTTTGCGACGGCGACGCACCGCAGACGTCGCGGCTCGCGCCTCTCGACGTTTAGCGACGTTCGCCTCCCCTCCGCCCGGCTTCGGGTTCCGCTTTCGCGCGCTCCCCCGGGCGTCGGGGGCGACTGGCGTGGGTGGCTTGGGCCCCGTCATAACTGCTTGCAGTTCTAGTTATTATTATTCTTCTCCGCGTAAAACTCCGACTACAGCCTAAACCGTACATGGTGGGGGGTTGCCATTTTCAGGAATGGTCTGAATCACCGCAAGGACCTCAGGCACAAAAATTGACCCACTTCCACCACTAGGTGGCGCTATAGCAGAAAAACCGCATTTTGGCTCTATAACTCCCTATAACTCCCACACCGTACACCCTACATTCAAAACTCATACATCCACGCGTTCCCTGGATCCACCTGAATCACGTGATATAGGCCACGCCCATTTCCGCCTAGACTTTTATGCGTGAAAAATCGCAATTTATCAAAAACCTACTTTTTCGAACTCCTCCTAGACCGTGCGACCGATCTGCACGAAACTTGGACCGTAGCATCTCCAGACCGACCTAACAAAAGTTAATGAAAAGAATTTTGATAGGACAAAAATTGCGCATATTACGCACGAACAAATTTGTGTAGCTAACTATGAAAACACCAACTTTGCCATATCTCGGCCAAAATAAAGGCTATCAACGCCAAACTTTAGATTCTTGTTTGCCATGACCCTCTGGAGGTGCCCCACGCGTTTTACGAAGATTGGTCACTAGGGGGCGCTACAAGTACAAAAAGTTTATATCTCATGAACGGCTCATCTGATTTTTACAAAATTTGATGGGCACCATCTAGGGACACTTCTGAGGCAATGTCTAGAGTGGGGTACTGAGGGGTCAAAGTGGGCGTGGCCTATGGGACCCAAGTCTAGATTCACCACTTACACTAATGTGAACAACTTTAAATTTACAGGGTAGATAGACAATGGGTCATGGACCACACCTACCAAACATTACACATGTGGACCACTAGGTGGCGCTATAATGGTTTTTTGCCTTTATCTCCCACATTACACATCGCACATTAGAAAACCATACATCCACGTGTTCCTTGAATCAAGCTGAATCACATGATATAGGCCACGCCCATTTTTGCTGAAAATCTTTTTCGCAATATCGCACAATGCGCAAAACCAACTTTTTCGAACTCGTCCTAGGCCGTGCGACGGATCAGCTCGAAACCTGGTAGGTAGCATCTCCAGATGGACCTGACCAAAACGTTACTCAAGGAATTTTGCTACGTTAAAGTATGCGCATTTGAGGACCAAACAAATTTTCATAGCTAGCTACCACACACGTATCATATCATATCTTGGCCAAATGAAATGTTATCAGCAGGAAACTTGATGTCATTGTTCAACATGCCACTCTGATGCTCTGTACCAAATTTGGCGAAGATCGGCCTTTAGGGGGCGCTATAATCAACGTTTATTTGTTATGGCCAATAACTCAATGCATTTGAATGGGAACTTTGCATATGCAATATCTCTGCCACAGTACATACAATCAACGCGAAACCTGTGGTGCTCGTTCGGCATGGGGCTCTGAGGCTCAGTACCAAATTTGGCGAAGATCGGCCATTAGGGGGCGCTATAATCAACGTAGACCAGTTTTGGCCCTTTTACTCAATTTTAATGGGATATTTGCAATGGAAATATACCACAGACCTTGCAGCTCACACTTCTTAATATTTACTGATGTTTGCCTCATACCGTTAGGTTTTTGTTTTCATTTTTGCGTGCTCCTTTGGTTTTTTACAATAAACAAACTTCTTAACCCACCTGACAAAGTTTCTACAACCTTCACAGTGGACAAATGCAACTCTTTTCTCTCACTTTTTAAATCCAATATCAACACCATTCATAGGCGGCGATACCGTGCAATTAAACATTGCAATTGGTGCTAAGTGGAGCACCTGTCGTAGCGTGATCGGTTACGTCGGTGGCATCGATGCTTAATTTCCCACGAAGCACCCACGGAGGAAAACATAAATCGGCGCCTGTGACGCCATTTACAACAACTTGACCGCCTCCCCCGCTCCTTCAACCACCACGCCTGCCTCCCCCCTCCACCCTCTCGGTCACTCTCTCATTTCTCTCCGCTGTCTCCCTCGGTCAGGGGGGGTTAAGAAGTTTGTTTGTTGTAGAGCATTCTTAAAGGCGGTCCGTACACGCTTGGAGGTGAACCGTCGACCGCTACGTTTGCGACGGCGACGTTCCGCAGGCGTCGCGGCTCGCGCCTCTCGACGTTTCGCGCGTTAGCCTCCCCGCCGCCCGGCTTCGGGTTCCGCTTCCGCGCGCTTCCCCGGGCGTCGGGGGCGACTGGCGTGGGTGGCTTGGGCCCCGTCATAACTGCTTGCAGTTCTAGTTATGGGGTCCAAGCCCGAGTCTGTAAGAACGGGCAATAGCAAAGCTATGCCGTTCATACAGCAGGGCTGTAGAACCCTATTGTTTTTCTACTGATTTTTCCTCTTCATTATTAGGGGTCCAAGCCCGAGTCTGTAAGAACGGGCAATAGCAAAGCTATGCCGTTCATACAGCAGGGCTGTAGAACCCTATTGTTTTTCTACTGATTTTTCCTCTTCATTATTATTATTATTATTATTATTCTTCTCCGCCTAAAACTCCGACTACAGCCTAAACCGTACATGGTGGGGGGTTGCCATTTTCAGGAATGGTCTGAATCACCGCAAGGACCTCAGGCACAAAAATTGACCCACTTCCACCACTAGGTGGCGCTATAGCAGAAAAACCGCATTTTGGCTCTATAACTCCCTATAACTCCCACACCGTACACCCTACATTCAAAACTCATACATCCACGCGTTCCCTGGATCCACCTGAATCACGTGATATAGGCCACGCCCATTTCCGCCTAGACTTTTATGCGTGAAAAATCGCAATTTATCAAAAACCTACTTTTTCGAACTCCTCCTAGACCGTGCGACCGATCTGCACGAAACTTGGACCGTAGCATCTCCAGACCGACCTAACAAAAGGTTAATGAAAAGAATTTTGATAGGACAAAAATTGCGCATATTACGCACGAACAAATTTGTGTAGCTAACTATGAAAACACCAACTTTGCCATATCTCGGCCAAAATAAAGGCTATCAACGCCAAACTTTAGATTCTTGTTTGCCATGACCCTCTGGAGGTGCCCCACGCGTTTTACAAAGATTGGTCACTAGGGGGCGCTACAAGTACAAAAAGTTTATATCTCATGAACGGCTCATCTGATTTTTACAAAATTTGATGGGCACCATCTAGGGACACTTCTGAGGCAATGTCTAGAGTGGGGTACTGAGGGGTCAAAGTGGGCGTGGCCTATGGGACCCAAGTCTAGATTCACCACTTACACTAATGTGAACAACTTTAAATTTACAGGGTAGATAGACAATGGGTCATGGACCACACCTACCAAACATTACACATGTGGACCACTAGGTGGCGCTATAATGGTTTTTTGCCTTTATCTCCCACATTACACATCGCACATTAGAAAACCATACATCCACGTGTTCCTTGAATCAAGCTGAATCACATGATATAGGCCACGCCCATTTTTGCTGAAAATCTTTTTCGCAAAATCGCGCAATATGCAAAACCAACTTTTACGAACTCGTCCTAGGCCGTGCGACGGATCAGCTCGAAACCTAATAGGTAGCATCTCCAGATGGACCTGACCATAAAGGTACTCAAGGAATTTTGCTACGTTAAAGTATGCGCATTTGACGACCAAACAAATTTGCATAGCTAGCTACCGCACACGTATCATATCATATCTCGGCCAAATTAAATGTTATCAGCAAGAACCTTCAGGGCATTGTTCAAGATGCCACTCTGATGCTCTGTACCAAATTTGGCGAAGATCGGCCTTCAGGGGGCGCTATAAGCAACCTTTATTTGTGTTGGCCAATAACTCAATGCATTTGAATGGGGAATTTGCAATTGCAATATCTCTGCCACAGTACATGCAATCAACACGAAACTTGTGGTGCTCGTTCGGCATGCGGCTCCGAGGCTCATTACCAAATTTGGCGAAGATCGGCCATTAGGGGGCGCTATAATCAACGTATACATGTTTTGGCCCTTTTACTCAATTGTAATGGGATATTTGCAATGGAAATGTACCACAGACCTTGCAGCTCACACTTCTCAATATTTACTGACGTTTGCCTCTTACCGTTAGGTTTTGGTTTTTACTTTTGCGTGCTCCTTTGGTTTTTTACAATAAACAAACATCTTAACCCACCTGACAAAGTTTCTACAACCTTCACAGTGGACAAATGCAACTCTTTTCTCTCACTTTTTCAATCCAAAATCTACACCATTCGTAGGCGGCGATACCGTGCAATTAAACATTGCAGTTGGTGCTAAGTGGAGCGTCCGTCGTAGCGTGATCGGTTACGTCGGTGGCATCGATGCTTAATTTCCCACGAAGCACCCACGGAGGAAAACATAAATCGGCGCCTGTGACGTCGTTTACAACAACTTGACCACCTCCCCCGCTCCTTCAACCACCACACCTGCCTCCCCCCTCCACCCTCTCGGTCACTCTCTCATTTCTCTCAGCTGTGTCCCGCGGTCAGGGGGGTTAAGAAGTTTGTTTGTTGTAGAGAATTCTTAAAGGCGGTCCGTACACGCGTGGAGGTGAACAGTCGACCGCTACTTTTGCGACGGCGACGCACCGCAGACGTCGCGGCTCGCGCCTCTCGACGTTTAGCGACGTTCGCCTCCCCTCCGCCCGGCTTCGGGTTCCGCTTTCGCGCGCTCCCCCGGGCGTCGGGGGCGACTGGCGTGGGTGGCTTGGGCCCCGTCATAACTGCTTGCAGTTCTAGTTATTATTATTATTCTTCTCCGCCTAAAACTCCGACTACAGCCTAAACCGTACATGGTGGGGGGTTGCCATTTTCAGGAATGGTCTGAATCACCGCAAGGACCTCAGGCACAAAATTGACCCACTTCCACCACTAGGTGGCGCTATAGCAGAAAAACCGCATTTTGGCTCTATAACTCCCTATAACTCCCACACCGTACACCCTACATTCAAAACTCATACATCCACGCGTTCCCTGGATCCACCTGAATCACGTGATATAGGCCACGCCCATTTCCGCCTAGACTTTTATGCGTGAAAAATCGCAATTTATCAAAAACCTACTTTTTCGAACTCCTCCTAGACCGTGCGACCGATCTGCACGAAACTTGGACCGTAGCATCTCCAGACCGACCTAACAAAAGGTTAATGAAAAGAATTTTGATAGGACAAAAATTGCGCATATTACGCACGAACAAATTTGTGTAGCTAACTATGAAAACACCAACTTTGCCATATCTCGGCCAAAATAAAGGCTATCAACGCCAAACTTTAGATTCTTGTTTGCCATGACCCTCTGGAGGTGCCCCACGCGTTTTACAAAGATTGGTCACTAGGGGGCGCTACAAGTACAAAAAGTTTATATCTCATGAACGGCTCATCTGATTTTTACAAAATTTGATGGGCACCATCTAGGGACACTTCTGAGGCAATGTCTAGAGTGGGGTACTGAGGGGTCAAAGTGGGCGTGGCCTATGGGACCCAAGTCTAGATTCACCACTTACACTAATGTGAACAACTTTAAATTTACAGGGTAGATAGACAATGGGTCATGGACCACACCTACCAAACATTACACATGTGGACCACTAGGTGGCGCTATAATGGTTTTTTGCCTTTATCTCCCACATTACACATCGCACATTAGAAAACCATACATCCACGTGTTCCTTGAATCAAGCTGAATCACATGATATAGGCCACGCCCATTTTTGCTGAAAATCTTTTTCGCAAAATCGCGCAATATGCAAAACCAACTTTTACGAACTCGTCCTAGGCCGTGCGACGGATCAGCTCGAAACCTAATAGGTAGCATCTCCAGATGGACCTGACCATAAAGGTACTCAAGGAATTTTGCTACGTTAAAGTATGCGCATTTGACGACCAAACAAATTTGCATAGCTAGCTACCGCACACGTATCATATCATATCTCGGCCAAATTAAATGTTATCAGCAAGAACCTTCAGGGCATTGTTCAAGATGCCACTCTGATGCTCTGTACCAAATTTGGCGAAGATCGGCCTTCAGGGGGCGCTATAAGCAACCTTTATTTGTGTTGGCCAATAACTCAATGCATTTGAATGGGGAATTTGCAATTGCAATATCTCTGCCACAGTACATGCAATCAACACGAAACTTGTGGTGCTCGTTCGGCATGCGGCTCCGAGGCTCATTACCAAATTTGGCGAAGATCGGCCATTAGGGGGCGCTATAATCAACGTATACATGTTTTGGCCCTTTTACTCAATTGTAATGGGATATTTGCAATGGAAATGTACCACAGACCTTGCAGCTCACACTTCTCAATATTTACTGACGTTTGCCTCTTACCGTTAGGTTTTGGTTTTTACTTTTGCGTGCTCCTTTGGTTTTTTACAATAAAACAAACATCTTAACCCACCTGACAAAGTTTCTACAACCTTCACAGTGGACAAATGCAACTCTTTTCTCTCACTTTTTCAATCCAAAATCTACACCATTCGTAGGCGGCGATACCGTGCAATTAAACATTGCAGTTGGTGCTAAGTGGAGCGTCCGTCGTAGCGTGATCGGTTACGTCGGTGGCATCGATGCTTAATTTCCCACGAAGCACCCACGGAGGAAAACATAAATCGGCGCCTGTGACGTCGTTTACAACAACTTGACCACCTCCCCCGCTCCTTCAACCACCACACCTGCCTCCCCCCTCCACCCTCTCGGTCACTCTCTCATTTCTCTCAGCTGTGTCCCGCGGTCAGGGGGGTTAAGAAGTTTGTTTGTTGTAGAGAATTCTTAAAGGCGGTCCGTACACGCGTGGAGGTGAACAGTCGACCGCTACTTTTGCGACGGCGACGCACCGCAGACGTCGCGGCTCGCGCCTCTCGACGTTTAGCGACGTTCGCCTCCCCGCCGCCCGGCTTCGGGTTCCGCTTTCGCGCGCTCCCCCGGGCGTCGGGGGCGACTGGCGTGGGTGGCTTGGGCCCCGTCATAACTGCTTGCAGTTCTAGTTATTATTATTCTTCTCCGCGTAAAACTCCGACTACAGCCTAAACCGTACATGGTGGGGGGTTGCCATTTTCAGGAATGGTCTGAATCACCGCAAGGACCTCAGGCACAAAAATTGACCCACTTCCACCACTAGGTGGCGCTATAGCAGAAAAACCGCATTTTGGCTCTATAACTCCCTATAACTCCCACACCGTACACCCTACATTCAAAACTCATACATCCACGCGTTCCCTGGATCCACCTGAATCACGTGATATAGGCCACGCCCATTTCCGCCTAGACTTTTATGCGTGAAAAATCGCAATTTATCAAAAACCTACTTTTTCGAACTCCTCCTAGACCGTGCGACCGATCTGCACGAAACTTGGACCGTAGCATCTCCAGACCGACCTAACAAAAGGTTAATGAAAAGAATTTTGATAGGACAAAAATTTGCGCATATTACGCACGAACAAATTTGTGTAGCTAACTATGAAAACACCAACTTTGCCATATCTCGGCCAAAATAAAGGCTATCAACGCCAAACTTTAGATTCTTGTTTGCCATGACCCTCTGGAGGTGCCCCACGCGTTTTACAAAGATTGGTCACTAGGGGGCGCTACAAGTACAAAAAGTTTATATCTCATGAACGGCTCATCTGATTTTTACAAAATTTGATGGGCACCATCTAGGGACACTTCTGAGGCAATGTCTAGAGTGGGGTACTGAGGGGTCAAAGTGGGCGTGGCCTATGGGACCCAAGTCTAGATTCACCACTTACACTAATGTGAACAACTTTAAATTTACAGGGTAGATAGACAATGGGTCATGGACCACACCTACCAAACATTACACATGTGGACCACTAGGTGGCGCTATAATGGTTTTTTGCCTTTATCTCCCACATTACACATCGCACATTAGAAAACCATACATCCACGTGTTCCTTGAATCAAGCTGAATCACATGATATAGGCCACGCCCATTTTTGCTTAAAATCTTTTTCGCAAAACGCGCAATGCGCAAAACCAACTTTTTCGAACTCGTCCTAGGCCGTGCGACGGATCAGCTCGAAACCTGGTAGGTAGCATCTCCAGATGGACCTGACCAAAAGTTACTCAAGGAATTTTGCTACGTTAAAGTATGCGCATTTGACGACCAAACAAATTTTCATAGCTAGCTACCACACACGTATCATATCATATCTTGGCCAAATGAAATGTTATCACCAAGAAACTTGATGTCATTGTTCAACATGCCACTCTGATGCTCTGTACCAAATTTGGCGAAGATCGGCCTTTAGGGGGCGCTATAATCAACGTTTATTTGTTATGGCCAATAACTCAATGCATTTGAATGGGAACTTTGCATATGCAATATCTCTGCCACAGTACATACAATCAACGCGAAACCTGTGGTGCTCGTTCGGCATGGGGCTCTGAGGCTCAGTACCAAATTGGCGAAGATCGGCCATTAGGGGGCGCTATAATCAACGTAGACCAGTTTTGGCCCTTTTACTCAATTTTAATGGGATATTTGCAATGGAAATATACCACAGACCTTGCAGCTCACACTTCTTAATATTTACTGAAGTTTGCCTCATACCGTTAGGTTTTTGTTTTCATTTTTGCGTGCTCCTTTGGTTTTTTACAATAAACAAACTTCTTAACCCACCTGACAAAGTTTCTACAACCTTCACAGTGGACAAATGCAACTCTTTTCTCTCACTTTTTAAATCCAATATCAACACCATTCATAGGCGGCGATACCGTGCAATTAAACATTGCAATTGGTGCTAAGTGGAGCACCTGTCGTAGCGTGATCGGTTACGTCGGTGGCATCGATGCTTAATTTCCCACGAAGCACCCACGGAGGAAAACATAAATCGGCGCCTGTGACGCCATTTACAACAACTTGACCGCCTCCCCCGCTCCTTCAACCACCACGCCTGCCTCCCCCCTCCACCCTCTCGGTCACTCTCTCATTTCTCTCCGCTGTCTCCCTCGGTCAGGGGGGGTTAAGAAGTTTGTTTGTTGTAGAGCATTCTTAAAGGCGGTCCGTACACGCTTGGAGGTGAACCGTCGACCGCTACGTTTGCGACGGCGACGTTCCGCAGGCGTCGCGGCTCGCGCCTCTCGACGTTTCGCGCGTTAGCCTCCCCGCCGCCCGGCTTCGGGTTCCGCTTCCGCGCGCTCCCCCGGGCGTCGGGGGCGACTGGCGTGGGTGGCTTGGGCCCCGTCATAACTGCTTGCAGTTCTAGTTATTAGGGGTCCAAGCCCGAGTCTGTAAGAACGGGCAATAGCAAAGCTATGCCGTTCATACAGCAGGGCTGTAGAACCCTATTGTTTTTCTACTGATTTTTCCTCTTCATTATTATTAGGGGTCCAAGCCCGAGTCTGTAAGAACGGGCAATAGCAAAGCTATGCCGTTCATACAGCAGGGCTGTAGAACCCTATTGTTTTTCTACTGATTTTTCCTCTTCATTATTAGGGGTCCAAGCCCGAGTCTGTAAGAACGGGCAATAGCAAAGCTATGCCGTTCATACAGCAGGGCTGTAGAACCCTATTGTTTTTCTACTGATTTTTCCTCTTCATTATTATTATTATTATTATTATTCTTCTCCGCCTAAAACTCCGACTACAGCCTAAACCGTACATGGTGGGGGGTTGCCATTTTCAGGAATGGTCTGAATCACCGCAAGGACCTCAGGCACAAAAATTGACCCACTTCCACCACTAGGTGGCGCTATAGCAGAAAAACCGCATTTTGGCTCTATAACTCCCTATAACTCCCACACCGTACACCCTACATTCAAAACTCATACATCCACGCGTTCCCTGGATCCACCTGAATCACGTGATATAGGCCACGCCCATTTCCGCCTAGACTTTTATGCGTGAAAAATCGCAATTTATCAAAAACCTACTTTTTCGAACTCCTCCTAGACCGTGCGACCGATCTGCACGAAACTTGGACCGTAGCATCTCCAGACCGACCTAACAAAAGGTTAATGAAAAGAATTTTGATAGGACAAAAATTGCGCATATTACGCACGAACAAATTTGTGTAGCTAACTATGAAAACACCAACTTTGCCATATCTCGGCCAAAATAAAGGCTATCAACGCCAAACTTTAGATTCTTGTTTGCCATGACCCTCTGGAGGTGCCCCACGCGTTTTACAAAGATTGGTCACTAGGGGGCGCTACAAGTACAAAAGGTTTATATCTCATGAACGGCTCATCTGATTTTTACAAAATTTGATGGGCACCATCTAGGGACACTTCTGAGGCAATGTCTAGAGTGGGGTACTGAGGGGTCAAAGTGGGCGTGGCCTATGGGACCCAAGTCTAGATTCACCACTTACACTAATGTGAACAACTTTAAATTTACAGGGTAGATAGACAATGGGTCATGGACCACACCTACCAAACATTACACATGTGGACCACTAGGTGGCGCTATAATGGTTTTTTTGCCTTTATCTCCCACATTACACATCGCACATTAGAAAACCATACATCCACGTGTTCCTTGAATCAAGCTGAATCACATGATATAGGCCACGCCCATTTTTGGTGAAAATCTTTTTCGCAAAATCGCGCAATATGCAAAACCAACTTTTACGAACTCGTCCTAGGCCGTGCGACGGATCAGCTCGAAACCTAATAGGTAGCATCTCCAGATGGACCTGACCAAAAGTTACCCAAGGAATTTTGCTACGTTAAAGTATGCGCATTTGACGACCAAACAAATTTGCATAGCTAGCTACCGCACACGTATCATATCATATCTCGGCCAAATTAAATGTTATCAGCAAGAACCTTCAGGGCATTGTTCAAGATGCCACTCTGATGCTCTGTACCAAATTTGGCGAAGATCGGCCTTCAGGGGGCGCTATAAGCAACCTTTATTTGTGTTGGCCAATAACTCAATGCATTTGAATGGGGAATTTGCAATTGCAATATCTCTGCCACAGTACATGCAATCAACACGAAACTTGTGGTGCTCGTTCGGCATGCGGCTCCGAGGCTCATTACCAAATTTGGCGAAGATCGGCCATTAGGGGGCGCTATAATCAACGTATACATGTTTTGGCCCTTTTACTCAATTGTAATGGGATATTTGCAATGGAAATGTACCACAGACCTTGCAGCTCACACTTCTCAATATTTACTGACGTTTGCCTCTTACCGTTAGGTTTTGGTTTTTACTTTTGCGTGCTCCTTTGGTTTTTTACAATAAAACAAACATCTTAACCCACCTGACAAAGTTTCTACAACCTTCACAGTGGACAAATGCAACTCTTTTCTCTCACTTTTTCAATCCAAAATCTACACCATTCGTAGGCGGCGATACCGTGCAATTAAACATTGCAGTTGGTGCTAAGTGGAGCGTCCGTCGTAGCGTGATCGGTTACGTCGGTGGCATCGATGCTTAATTTCCCACGAAGCACCCACGGAGGAAAACATAAATCGGCGCCTGTGACGTCGTTTACAACAACTTGACCACCTCCCCCGCTCCTTCAACCACCACACCTGCCTCCCCCCTCCACCCTCTCGGTCACTCTCTCATTTCTCTCAGCTGTGTCCCGCGGTCAGGGGGGTTAAGAAGTTTGTTTGTTGTAGAGAATTCTTAAAGGCGGTCCGTACACGCGTGGAGGTGAACAGTCGACCGCTACTTTTGCGACGGCGACGCACCGCAGACGTCGTGGCTCGCGCCTCTCGACGTTTAGCGACGTTCGCCTCCCCTCCGCCCGGCTTCGGGTTCCGCTTTCGCGCGCTCCCCCGGGCGTCGGGGGCGACTGGCGTGGGTGGCTTGGGCCCCGTCATAACTGCTTGCAGTTCTAGTTATTATATATTATTCTTCTCCGCCTAAAACTCCGACTACAGCCTAAACCGTACATGGTGGGGGGTTGCCATTTTCAGGAATGGTCTGAATCACCGCAAGGACCTCAGGCACAAAAATTGACCCACTTCCACCACTAGGTGGCGCTATAGCAGAAAAACCGCATTTTGGCTCTATAACTCCCTATAACTCCCACACCGTACACCCTACATTCAAAACTCATACATCCACGCGTTCCCTGGATCCACCTGAATCACGTGATATAGGCCACGCCCATTTCCGCCTAGACTTTTATGCGTGAAAAATCGCAATTTATCAAAAACCTACTTTTTCGAACTCCTCCTAGACCGTGCGACCGATCTGCACGAAACTTGGACCGTAGCATCTCCAGACCGACCTAACAAAAGGTTAATGAAAAGAATTTTGATAGGACAAAAATTGCGCATATTACGCACGAACAAATTTGTGTAGCTAACTATGAAAACACCAACTTTGCCATATCTCGGCCAAAATAAAGGCTATCAACGCCAAACTTTAGATTCTTGTTTGCCATGACCCTCTGGAGGTGCCCCACGCGTTTTACAAAGATTGGTCACTAGGGGGCGCTACAAGTACAAAAAGTTTATATCTCATGAACGGCTCATCTGATTTTTACAAAATTTGATGGGCACCATCTAGGGACACTTCTGAGGCCATGTCTAGAGTGGGGTACTGAGGGGTCAAAGTGGGCGTGGCCTATGGGACCCAAGTCTAGATTCACCACTTACACTAATGTGAACAACTTTAAATTTACAGGGTAGATAGACAATGGGTCATGGACCACACCTACCAAACATTACACATGTGGACCACTAGGTGGCGCTATAATGGTTTTTTGCCTTTATCTCCCACATTACACATCGCACATTAGAAAACCATACATCCACGTGTTCCTTGAATCAAGCTGAATCACATGATATAGGCCACGCCCATTTTTGCTTAAAATCTTTTTCGCAAAATCGCGCAATGTGCAAAACCAACTTTTACGAACTCGTCCTAGGCCGTGCGACGGATCAGCTCGAAACCTGGTAGGTAGCATCTCCAGATGGACCTGACCAAAAGTTACCCAAGGAATTTTGCTACGTTAAAGTATGCGCATTTGACGACCAAACAAATTTGCATAGCTAGCTACCGCACACGTATCATATCATATCTCGGCCAAATTAAATGTTATCAGCAAGAAACTTCAGGTCATTGTTCAAGATGCCACTCTGATGCTCTGTACCAAATTTGGCGAAGATCGGCCTTCAGGGGGCGCTATAAGCAACCTTTATTTGTGTTGGCCAATAACTCAATGCATTTGAATGGGAACTTTGCATATGCAATATCTCTGCCACAGTACATACAATCAACGCGAAACCTGTGGTGCTCGTTCGGCATGGGGCTCTGAGGCTCAGTACCAAATTTGGCGAAGATCGGCCATTAGGGGGCGCTATAATCAACGTAGACCAGTTTTGGCCCTTTTACTCAATTTTAATGGGATATTTGCAATGGAAATATACCACAGACCTTGCAGCTCACACTTCTTAATATTTACTGAAGTTTGCCTCATACCGTTAGGTTTTTGTTTTTACTTTTGTGTGCTCCTTTGGTTTTTTACAATAAACAAACTTCTTAACCCACCTGACAAAGTTTCTACAACCTTCACAGTGGACAAATGCAACTCTTTTCTCTCACTTTTTAAATCCAATATCAACACCATTCATAGGCGGCGATACCGTGCAATTAAACATTGCAATTGGTGCTAAGTGGAGCACCTGTCGTAGCGTGATCGGTTACGTCGGTGGCATCGATGCTTAATTTCCCACGAAGCACCCACGGAGGAAAACATAAATCGGCGCCTGTGACGCCATTTACAACAACTTGACCGCCTCCCCCGCTCCTTCAACCACCACGCCTGCCTCCCCCCTCCACCCTCTCGGTCACTCTCTCATTTCTCTCGCTGTCTCCCTCGGTCAGGGGGGGTTAAGAAGGTTGTTTGTTGTAGAGCATTCTTAAAGGCGGTCCGTACACGCTTGGAGGTGAACCGTCGACCGCTACGTTTGCGACGGCGACGCTCCGCAGGCGTCGCGGCTCGCGCCTCTCGACGTTTCGCGCGTTAGCCTCCCCGCCGCCCGGCTTCGGGTTCCGCTTCCGCGCGCTCCCCCGGGCGTCGGGGGCGACTGGCGTGGGTGGCTTGGGCCCCGTCATAACTGCTTGCAGTTCTAGTTTATTATTATTCTTCTCCGCCTAAAACTCCGACTACAGCCTAAACCGTACATGGTGGGGGGTTGCCATTTTCAGGAATGGTCTGAATCACCGCAAGGACCTCAGGCACAAAAATTGACCCACTTCCACCACTAGGTGGCGCTATAGCAGAAAAACCGCATTTTGGCTCTATAACTCCCTATAACTCCCACACCGTACACCCTACATTCAAAACTCATACATCCACGCGTTCCCTGGATCCACCTGAATCACGTGATATAGGCCACGCCCATTTCCGCCTAGACTTTTATGCGTGAAAAATCGCAATTTATCAAAAACCTACTTTTTCGAACTCCTCCTAGACCGTGCGACCGATCTGCACGAAACTTGGACCGTAGCATCTCCAGACCGACCTAACAAAAGGTTAATGAAAAGAATTTTGATAGGACAAAAATTGCGCATATTACGCACGAACAAATTTGTGTAGCTAACTATGAAAACACCAACTTTGCCATATCTCGGCCAAAATAAAGGCTATCAACGCCAAACTTTAGATTCTTGTTTGCCATGACCCTCTGGAGGTGCCCCACGCGTTTTACAAAGATTGGTCACTAGGGGGCGCTACAAGTACAAAAAGTTTATATCTCATGAACGGCTCATCTGATTTTTACAAAATTTGATGGGCACCATCTAGGGACACTTCTGAGGCAATGTCTAGAGTGGGGTACTGAGGGGTCAAAGTGGGCGTGGCCTATGGGACCCAAGTCTAGATTCACCACTTACACTAATGTGAACAACTTTAAATTTACAGGGTAGATAGACAATGGGTCATGGACCAC
Organism: Sander lucioperca; assembly: GCF_008315115.2. Lineage (NCBI taxonomy): Eukaryota > Metazoa > Chordata > Actinopteri > Perciformes > Percidae > Sander > Sander lucioperca. Next base: position 1,018,739 of record NC_050195.1, on the reverse strand, counting down.
ACCTACCAAACATTACACATGTGGACCACTAGGTGGCGCTATAATGGTTTTTTGCCTTTATCTCCCACATTACACATCGCACATTAGAAAACCATACATCCACGTGTTCCTTGAATCAAGCTGAATCACATGATATAGGCCACGCCCATTTTTGCTGAAAATCTTTTTCGCAAAATCGCGCAATATGCAAAACCAACTTTTACGAACTCGTCCTAGGCCGTGCGACGGATCAGCTCGAAACCTAATAGGTAGCATCTCCAGATGGACCTGACCATAAAGGTACTCAAGGAATTTTGCTACGTTAAAGTATGCGCATTTGACGACCAAACAAATTTGCATAGCTAGCTACCGCACACGTATCATATCATATCTCGGCCAAATTAAATGTTATCAGCAAGAACCTTCAGGGCATTGTTCAAGATGCCACTCTGATGCTCTGTACCAAATTTGGCGAAGATCGGCCTTCAGGGGGCGCTATAAGCAACCTTTATTTGTGTTGGCCAATAACTCAATGCATTTGAATGGGGAATTTGCAATTGCAATATCTCTGCCACAGTACATGCAATCAACACGAAACTTGTGGTGCTCGTTCGGCATGCGGCTCCGAGGCTCATTACCAAATTTGGCGAAGATCGGCCATTAGGGGGCGCTATAATCAACGTATACATGTTTTGGCCCTTTTACTCAATTGTAATGGGATATTTGCAATGGAAATGTACCACAGACCTTGCAGCTCACACTTCTCAATATTTACTGACGTTTGCCTCTTACCGTTAGGTTTTGGTTTTTACTTTTGCGTGCTCCTTTGGTTTTTTACAATAAAACAAACATCTTAACCCACCTGACAAAGTTTCTACAACCTTCACAGTGGACAAATGCAACTCTTTTCTCTCACTTTTTCAATCCAAAATCTACACCATTCGTAGGCGGCGATACCGTGCAATTAAACATTGCAGTTGGTGCTAAGTGGAGCGTCCGTCGTAGCGTGATCGGTTACGTCGGTGGCATCGATGCTTAATTTCCCACGAAGCACCCACGGAGGAAAACATAAATCGGCGCCTGTGACGTCGTTTACAACAACTTGACCACCTCCCCCGCTCCTTCAACCACCACACCTGCCTCCCCCCTCCACCCTCTCGGTCACTCTCTCATTTCTCTCAGCTGTGTCCCGCGGTCAGGGGGGTTAAGAAGTTTGTTTGTTGTAGAGAATTCTTAAAGGCGGTCCGTACACGCGTGGAGGTGAACAGTCGACCGCTACTTTTGCGACGGCGACGCACCGCAGACGTCGTGGCTCGCGCCTCTCGACGTTTAGCGACGTTCGCCTCCCCTCCGCCCGGCTTCGGGTTCCGCTTTCGCGCGCTCCCCCGGGCGTCGGGGGCGACTGGCGTGGGTGGCTTGGGCCCCGTCATAACTGCTTGCAGTTCTAGTTATTATTATTATTCTTCTCCGCCTAAAACTCCGACTACAGCCTAAACCGTACATGGTGGGGGGTTGCCATTTTCAGGAATGGTCTGAATCACCGCAAGGACCTCAGGCACAAAAATTGACCCACTTCCACCACTAGGTGGCGCTATAGCAGAAAAAACCGCATTTTGGCTCTATAACTCCCTATAACTCCCACACCGTACACCCTACATTCAAAACTCATACATCCACGCGTTCCCTGGATCCACCTGAATCACGTGATATAGGCCACGCCCATTTCCGCCTAGACTTTTATGCGTGAAAAATCGCAATTTATCAAAAACCTACTTTTTCGAACTCCTCCTAGACCGTGCGACCGATCTGCACGAAACTTGGACCGTAGCATCTCCAGACCGACCTAACAAAAGGTTAATGAAAAGAATTTTGATAGGACAAAAATTGCGCATATTACGCACGAACAAATTTGTGTAGCTAACTATGAAAACACCAACTTTGCCATATCTCGGCCAAAATAAAGGCTATCAACGCCAAACTTTAGATTCTTGTTTGCCATGACCCTCTGGAGGTGCCCCACGCGTTTTACAAAGATTGGTCACTAGGGGGCGCTACAAGTACAAAAAGTTTATATCTCATGAACGGCTCATCTGATTTTTACAAAATTTGATGGGCACCATCTAGGGACACTTCTGAGGCAATGTCTAGAGTGGGGTACTGAGGGGTCAAAGTGGGCGTGGCCTATGGGACCCAAGTCTAGATTCACCACTTACACTAATGTGAACAACTTTAAATTTACAGGGTAGATAGACAATGGGTCATGGACCACACCTACCAAACATTACACATGTGGACCACTAGGTGGCGCTATAATGGTTTTTTGCCTTTATCTCCCACATTACACATCGCACATTAGAAAACCATACATCCACGTGTTCCTTGAATCAAGCTGAATCACATGATATAGGCCACGCCCATTTTTGCTGAAAATCTTTTTCGCAAAATCGCGCAATATGCAAAACCAACTTTTACGAACTCGTCCTAGGCCGTGCGACGGATCAGCTCGAAACCTAATAGGTAGCATCTCCAGATGGACCTGACCATAAAGGTACTCAAGGAATTTTGCTACGTTAAAGTATGCGCATTTGACGACCAAACAAATTTGCATAGCTAGCTACCGCACACGTATCATATCATATCTCGGCCAAATTAAATGTTATCAGCAAGAACCTTCAGGGCATTGTTCAAGATGCCACTCTGATGCTCTGTACCAAATTTGGCGAAGATCGGCCTTCAGGGGGCGCTATAAGCAACCTTTATTTGTGTTGGCCAATAACTCAATGCATTTGAATGGGGAATTTGCAATTGCAATATCTCTGCCACAGTACATGCAATCAACACGAAACTTGTGGTGCTCGTTCGGCATGCGGCTCCGAGGCTCATTACCAAATTTGGCGAAGATCGGCCATTAGGGGGCGCTATAATCAACGTATACATGTTTTGGCCCTTTTACTCAATTGTAATGGGATATTTGCAATGGAAATGTACCACAGACCTTGCAGCTCACACTTCTCAATATTTACTGACGTTTGCCTCTTACCGTTAGGTTTTGGTTTTTACTTTTGCGTGCTCCTTTGGTTTTTTACAATAAAACAAACTCTTAACCCACCTGACAAAGTTTCTACAACCTTCACAGTGGACAAATGCAACTCTTTTCTCTCACTTTTTCAATCCAAAATCTACACCATTCGTAGGCGGCGATACCGTGCAATTAAACATTGCAGTTGGTGCTAAGTGGAGCGTCCGTCGTAGCGTGATCGGTTACGTCGGTGGCATCGATGCTTAATTTCCCACGAAGCACCCACGGAGGAAAACATAAATCGGCGCCTGTGACGTCGTTTACAACAACTTGACCACCTCCCCCGCTCCTTCAACCACCACACCTGCCTCCCCCCTCCACCCTCTCGGTCACTCTCTCATTTCTCTCAGCTGTGTCCCGCGGTCAGGGGGGTTAAGAAGTTTGTTTGTTGTAGAGAATTCTTAAAGGCGGTCCGTACACGCGTGGAGGTGAACAGTCGACCGCTACTTTTGCGACGGCGACGCACCGCAGACGTCGTGGCTCGCGCCTCTCGACGTTTAGCGACGTTCGCCTCCCCTCCGCCCGGCTTCGGGTTCCGCTTTCGCGCGCTCCCCCGGGCGTCGGGGGCGACTGGCGTGGGTGGCTTGGGCCCCGTCATAACTGCTTGCAGTTCTAGTTATTATTATTCTTCTCCGCCTAAAACTCCGACTACAGCCTAAACCGTACATGGTGGGGGGTTGCCATTTTCAGGAATGGTCTGAATCACCGCAAGGACCTCAGGCACAAAAATTGACCCACTTCCACCACTAGGTGGCGCTATAGCAGAAAAACCGCATTTTGGCTCTATAACTCCCTATAACTCCCACACCGTACACCCTACATTCAAAACTCATACATCCACGCGTTCCCTGGATCCACCTGAATCACGTGATATAGGCCACGCCCATTTCCGCCTAGACTTTTATGCGTGAAAAATCGCAATTTATCAAAAACCTACTTTTTCGAACTCCTCCTAGACCGTGCGACCGATCTGCACGAAACTTGGACCGTAGCATCTCCAGACCGACCTAACAAAAGGTTAATGAAAAGAATTTTGATAGGACAAAAATTGCGCATATTACGCACGAACAAATTTGTGTAGCTAACTATGAAAACACCAACTTTGCCATATCTCGGCCAAAATAAAGGCTATCAACGCCAAACTTTAGATTCTTGTTTGCCATGACCCTCTGGAGGTGCCCCACGCGTTTTACAAAGATTGGTCACTAGGGGGCGCTACAAGTACAAAAAGTTTATATCTCATGAACGGCTCATCTGATTTTTACAAAATTTGATGGGCACCATCTAGGGACACTTCTGAGGCAATGTCTAGAGTGGGGTACTGAGGGGTCAAAGTGGGCGTGGCCTATGGGACCCAAGTCTAGATTCACCACTTACACTAATGTGAACAACTTTAAATTTACAGGGTAGATAGACAATGGGTCATGGACCACACCTACCAAACATTACACATGTGGACCACTAGGTGGCGCTATAATGGTTTTTTGCCTTTATCTCCCACATTACACATCGCACATTAGAAAACCATACATCCACGTGTTCCTTGAATCAAGCTGAATCACATGATATAGGCCACGCCCATTTTTGCTGAAAATCTTTTTCGCAAAATCGCGCAATATGCAAAACCAACTTTTACGAACTCGTCCTAGGCCGTGCGACGGATCAGCTCGAAACCTAATAGGTAGCATCTCCAGATGGACCTGACCATAAAGGTACTCAAGGAATTTTGCTACGTTAAAGTATGCACATTTGACGACCAAACAAATTTGCATAGCTAGCTACCGCACACGTATCATATCATATCTCGGCCAAATTAAATGTTATCAGCAAGAACCTTCAGGGCATTGTTCAAGATGCCACTCTGATGCTCTGTACCAAATTTGGCGAAGATCGGCCTTCAGGGGGCGCTATAAGCAACCTTTATTTGTGTTGGCCAATAACTCAATGCATTTGAATGGGGAATTTGCAATTGCAATATCTCTGCCACAGTACATGCAATCAACACGAAACTTGTGGTGCTCGTTCGGCATGCGGCTCCGAGGCTCATTACCAAATTTGGCGAAGATCGGCCATTAGGGGGCGCTATAATCAACGTATACATGTTTTGGCCCTTTTACTCAATTGTAATGGGATATTTGCAATGGAAATGTACCACAGACCTTGCAGCTCACACTTCTCAATATTTACTGACGTTTGCCTCTTACCGTTAGGTTTTGGTTTTTACTTTTGCGTGCTCCTTTGGTTTTTTACAATAAAACAAACATCTTAACCCACCTGACAAAGTTTCTACAACCTTCACAGTGGACAAATGCAACTCTTTTCTCTCACTTTTTCAATCCAAAATCTACACCATTCGTAGGCGGCGATACCGTGCAATTAAACATTGCAGTTGGTGCTAAGTGGAGCGTCCGTCGTAGCGTGATCGGTTACGTCGGTGGCATCGATGCTTAATTTCCCACGAAGCACCCACGGAGGAAAACATAAATCGGCGCCTGTGACGTCGTTTACAACAACTTGACCACCTCCCCCGCTCCTTCAACCACCACACCTGCCTCCCCCCTCCACCCTCTCGGTCACTCTCTCATTTCTCTCAGCTGTGTCCCGCGGTCAGGGGGGTTAAGAAGTTTGTTTGTTGTAGAGAATTCTTAAAGGCGGTCCGTACACGCTTGGAGATGAACCGTCGACCGCTACGTTTGCGACGGCGACGTACCGCAGGCGTCGCGGCTCGCGCCTCTCGATGTTTCGCGACGTTTGCCTCCCCGCCGCCCGGCTTCGGGTTCCGCTTTCGCGCGCTCCCCCGGGGCGTCGGGGGCGACTGGCGTGGGTGGCTTGGGCCCCGTCATAACTGCTTGCAGTTCTAGTTATAATTGCGCCTTCTAAATTTAGTGTTGAAACTTTGTTAAAACACTTTGCATACATACATACACGACTTTTAACATTTCACATTAAGCACAAAGTCAGTGGACACTGAGTGGAAGTATAGGACATAGCACAAGTTGTCACACACGCTGTTGAATGGCAACGGTGTTTGCTAGCCTACTTGATATGCAAGATTTGCAGTTGGCATTAAATTACTAGACTTACCCGAAGAGGAACGGCTGCTGTCATCATCATCATCTGTGATGTCCACCACCACACTGGCAGGACTGGGTCTCTTAAATTTATCCGGCGAGGCCGACACTGGCTGCTGCTGTTGAAGTGCTTGGCCTTGCGTCATTTAGGTTATCAAACATGGTGCGTTGTTCGGCTTTTAAATAAACTCCATGTGTCGCCAGATGTTTCATCAAATTCAATGTGTTACCTCCCTTGCATGACATTGGTTTAAGGCATGTCGCAGCGTCTGCATCCTTAGACGTGAAATGCAGCCAAACCTTGGAGCTTTTTGCCTTTGGCATCTTCATTGATCCTCTCACTATCAGTTCTGATCAACAAGTGTGCTGAGTAGCAGCACTGACGTCATGCAAGTTGACGCCGGAACACCAGGGGGCGGTAAAAAAAAGTCAGGCACCGAAATTTTCTTTCATATTCAGTCTCGTTACTACCGTTTACGTCGCAACCGGTGCCCAAAATTGCCTCAGAGGCTGCAACAGGAAGATATGTGGAAGTTTCTGGAAGAAATCGCAATTAGGCGACATTACTTGACCTATTGTGAATGACAAGAAGACAACAACTGACTGTAAAGTGATTTCCGAACCAAAGCCTGCTGCACTCCTTCTCTATCCTTTTTTCACTCTTCTGTGAAGCTCAAGAAATAAGAGGCTAATTATTTAAAGAAAATACATATGGATTTAACCAACACAAAAAGGCCTAAACAAGAAAAGTTTTATATTTTTCTGACAATGTTGCTATACACAACAAGCATGTATAAAAATATTTACCATATTTTGCACCGTTTGATATTTGAGCTAAATCATGGCTCTCTTCATGGCTACTGTCTCCATCAGAACATGATTATCAATTGAAGCAGATAAATACAATGAAATGTATGGATCAAATACACTATACTAAAAATGAAACAACATAGCAAGTCTTTATTACTATTGCTTGTTTGTAGTACAGTGTAAAAAACAGTATTGCCATTGCCAGTCATATGCGTTTCATGAAATCTTCATGCACTACTTACAGATTTGTTTTCCTCACTTAAATGACCTTATCAGGCCTGAAGTAAATGGACTTCTGATGAAAGTTTTTCAAAAGGCCTTCACTTAAAGTCTGCCTCTGTTGCTTGTGGTATGACATCAAGATTTGTGACCTGAGGGAATAAAAAAGCACACTGTATATCAAACCTTTTACTACAATAGAGTACATGGAAAGATTTAACTTTCAATACATACTTTTTGTGCACATGGAAATTTACATTCGATCAAGTTGTGCAGTTAGTCAATATAACTTTAAAGAAATTGTTACCAGATATTTACAACAGCAATGTATTGACAAAAGTAAAAACAAATGTGCATTTTGTTACATATCCAAGCTTGTAGAAATAAGTAGCAAAAGGGGAACATTTTTTTACAATTATTTGAATTCCCCTTTCATAGTACAGTATATGATATTATTGCAAAAATATAAAAAAAAAAAAAAGGATTAAACAGGTTAGAATTGTGAGAAAACAGATCAAAAGCTTACCTGCATCCCTCTAGAATTGGCTGGAAGGCTGCCATTATTGCCTGCATTACTTTGCCAGAATCGATTTGAAGAGTCACAACCAAATTCCAAAGCAGGTTTTATATGTCCATTTTCAAAAGGGCTGCACAAATCCGAGAAAAAGTAATATTGCATTGTGATTGACAACAGTGCGATATAATGGTATCATTTACATTTTGCTGTGCTCAAAAGTGAAACCTGTTGAAAAAGAAATTGTACATCCAACAATTCTTCTGTGCAAGTGTGTTGGAAAATATCAGACTTGTAAAAAAGGGAAAACCTGCACGCTGCTCTTGCTGCAGCATCACTAGTCTTTGCTCTACAGTACAAATGAAATAAATAGAATAAATAAGAAAAATACAAATTCTCATTAAAATAATACATTTTGTATGCCCTTATAACAATGTATTTTAAGATGGGTGTAATATAATAACTAGTGATTAAGTTACAAAATATATTTTGTACAACCTCTTCTTAAAGTAAAAGATATAAAATAAAACTTTTGATACTCAAGTGACCATACACGACACATGCACTACTGCCTAAACGGAGACTAATTGGTCATATCCTCTGTGGACGTTATTATGTGGGTAGCTTAAGTGAGAGCGAGAATGGCAGGTGCGTTGAGTTAGTGACGTCAGTGTGTGAGTGGTCAAGCAAGGAGAGCGAGTGGTAACTTAGTGTACGAGTGTGGCTGTGTGGGGGAAAAGCAATAGGGAAAAAGAGATGGCAAAGACGATGTCAAGTGAATTAACAGTGAACATTAAAACAAGCTTCTCAAGACACAGTGGCTTAATCTGTTTTTGAAGAGCATCGGTGCTGGAGGTAATGTCTCCCGTGTGCTTCCGAAACAGCTCTCTTGGATTTCCATGGTCAAATCAGCCAACACTAAAATTATAGTGCCCCTGTATACTGATACTTATGGTAAATGGCATTTAAATGGCATCAGAGCAAGCAGCAGTGTAACAACGTGGAGACTGCAGTGCACACAGAGACTAGCATAGATATAGAACAATAGATATGACATGACGTCATAACAAATGGCATAACTGTCCGCCATCTTACTAGGGTACTGTTTACAATTGTCACCTATGGCAGCAAGTATGGTTGTCAGCTGTGCAGCACCTAACTGCTTTACCAGAAGGACCGTAGAGACCCAGGAGGCTGGCATCACTTTCCACATGTCAGTAGGAGTAGATAATGTATTTTTTCTCTTCTTTTTTTTAACTATAAATACAGAAAAGTTGGTGAACTAGCTAGCTAGCTAGTTACGTTACTTAGCAACTGTTAACGGACCGGCTGAGATGTCAGTTATTGGTGATTGCTAGCTAGCTCCTAACAGCATTTATGAACAGCAAACATTGTTTTAGTTGATTGATTTTTTTTTTTTAGTTGATTGATTTTTGACCTCAAATAAGACATTTAGTAACGTTATAACAGTTTTTTTTTTAACACGTCGTTAATATTACCCCTACATTGACTGCTGCGGCTGATTTCACTCAATCTGTGTTAAGTTTTCAGTTAAATTAAAGTTAACGACAAGTACTCTTCTTTACTCCTAAATCTCATTTTATAATATCTCAAGACAAATCCAGCAAGCTAACGGTACGTTAAAATGTAACGTTACACATAGAGTAAAGTTACGTTACACAAATCAACATTAGCCACATCCAGCAACACGGAGCCCTAACCGACCAGCCGCACTTAACGTTACATTTTCACCAGCTAACGTTAGCTCCTCAAACATTAGCCATGTTGAATCCTGCTGTCACTCATCATATATTAACATCTATTGTTGTCAACTTACCTCATGCCTTTACACGATTTTCCTTTCAGTAAAGCAAATTAAAACATAATAATCCATGTCTTGATTAGGTAAAGTAACTAGAATCCAGAAAGGATTCCTACTTCAGCAGCAAAGTCTCCGCATTACTATCGTAAATGTAATTTCCATAACGTTAGCGCAATGAAAATTGCGACAAGTCCATCAGCAGTTCTGGTGAAGTCATTATAGTCTTTATCAACAAAAACTCATTGAAGCTAGTGAGGCTCTTCAGCTACTCCACTCATCGTCAAAACTAACTCCATGCCGGCCGGTTGACAGTAAGAAAACAAACGCTAAACAGGAAGTAGTGGGGTTGATGGGAAATGTGGTCTTATAGTTGAGATAAAATCTACACACATAAATAAATGTATTAATAAATTACAGTTGGATGTTTCTCTCGTGTCTTATTGTAACTACCGCTCTATAGACCATAATACTGAATCTGTTTAGGATTTCTACGTTAAAAAATATTGTTTAATGTATATTAGCCATTCAGAATACCAAAGACAGTTTTTACATATTAAGTTCAGGCAAAATTGAAAAAATAAAATTATTATCTGCAGTATAAATGCAAAATTATGAGATTATCTTTATAATTGAACAAATTACTTGTTCTCTTGGAGCTATATCAATCAAAATTCCACCCAAATCTCTATTTTTTGTTTCTTTCTAGAAAGGCACAGTTGTCGTACAGTCATTACTTTGAATTAAAACCACTATTGATGTATTGGTAGAAAAATATAAGGATTATAAAGACAATATGAGCCTCTTTCCTCATTGATTCCAATTGAAGCAATTCTAAAACTTAACCCTGGTAAGATGGCCACCAAGTGGTTCCATCCTGGAATGGCAAGTATGAATTACATGTCATATCTATTGTTCTATATCTATGGAGACTAGAGTGTCCCACACACAGCACACCTTTTTGTTTAATTAAATCACACAATTTTTGCGGTTATGTAATTGCACATAATGTCGAGTGACGTCGCGACTGCGATTAGATTAATCATGCAGACCTAATTTTCAAAAAGCCAAGCTTTGCAGGTACGCTGTGGCACATTTAAAGATATATGGTCTGGCAGGAGAAATACCTCTTTATCGAAAGTCTGAGCCACAGGACTGGCTAATTGTGCCTGAAGCTCTAGAAACATTAAAGAAAATTAAACTGCACATTAAAAATTATAAAAACTTGTACTGCATTATACATTTATTACATATACAATAAACATTTAGCCTACTGTATATTAACTTATCTTTTTGTCTACAAACAGGCAACCGTGTTAACAGTGAATTTATTTTATTTATTTATTTTAAATTATTTAAACTTGACTACTTCTTAAATCATAAGTGTTACTGCGTGGCGTAGGACAATACTTTAAAGCATAAAGCCTGGTTCACACGCAGGATAATTAGGCCGATTTTAGCCCCGATTCACCCCTTCCGACAATCTTAAGGATGCTCCGATTATCGTAAAATAATAATTAATAATAATAATAATAATAATCAGATATTCCTGCTGTGTGTGGTGTGTTAAGACTGATCTCGTCTGCTCGAAAGGACGTCGGGACTGCACCGATCTCAAATCGGGGATATCCAACATGTTGGATTGTTTTGGCCCGATTTCTCCTCGTGTGTGGTGTCCCCCGGGGACAAACGAGCACGCAGCCTGTGGACTGTGGCGTGTAGCCAATCAGAAAGCGAGGTGACGAGGCGGCGAGGAAAGCGCCGGGAAACAAAATCAAAACAGCCGGCGGCATCGCGCACCAGAAAGTCCTGTGGACGTCGGAGATAAGTATAGCAAGTATAGTCCATGCTCGCGTTGTCTCCACTTCTTTCACCATCGCCTTTTCTTTTGATAAGGTTTTTTTTCGGTTAAAAACAAACTACAAATTATCGCCACTGCATCCTCTTCGTCCGCCATGATTGTTTACTCTGAAGTCACGTTTGATCTCGAGGAATTTTGCGAGATTTCCCCTCTGACCTGGGAATGCTCGGGAGTCAAATCGGTTCGTGTGTGATGTGTTAATTTTGCCGTGTGCTGCGCACCACACACTGTACGACCAAAACTGTTAGACCCGTGATTTTTTATCGCCGTGTGTGGGGTCTCTCAGGATTGGAAAATCGGCCGACAATTTTAAAATCGTCCCGTGTGAACCAGGCTTTACTAATATTAATTGGTCACTGCAAAAAAAGAGTTGAATGAAGCACTTTGCTTTTGAAAAAATGTTAGCTAGATGGAGTGTATGGGATTCAAAATGTAACAGATAACTTCAAAAACCTAGGCCCTATCTTTACATATTTTGCTTCTAAATGACAAATAGGTATCCTACAAAAAGTTTTGGAATTGGTCCAGTAGGACCAGCGACCAACAGCTGTTATATTGCTTTCTTCCAAAGCTACCAGATTAGGTTAACATTAACAGTAATTTTAAGTTTGTTTGTGTTATTGTTTGAATGTGGTGTTTAAAGGATTGTTTTGAAACCAAACTAACTAAAACACCAAAGTTACACAATAACCTGGCAGCAGTAAAATTACTGTTCTTGTCAATGGAGTCTGGTGGCTTTGAAGAGAGCGATAAAACATCTACTTCTGGTTAAACAAAGGATCTTACTCTTACAATTCAAATGCAGTAAATTATATTGTCTTGGGCCCTTTCGAGTGGATGGGTGAAGATTGTAGATAGGAGCTGTTATTGGGGGCACCTGTGGGGTTGAAGGCGTGTTTCAGTTTTCCTGATAAACGGGAACTGCCTGGCCTGAAGGTTCCTTGCATTCCGTCTTCCACGATGAAAAAGACAATACATTTCTTCATCAGCAGAACAGTACTGGATATGGTTACCAGTATTTTGGCATGTACATGCATCCGCTAATGTCTTCAGTGCTCAAAATTGCTGACACTAGATTTCTTGCTAATTCACTCAAAGTTTCATCTGTATGGATTAATCACATTGAAAACACAAGTTGGCCTTAATGACTTCAGATTTCATTCAATACAGTATATTCAGACTTTTGCCCACTAATAATAATATAGTGAATAACCCTATTTCAACAAACGTATTCCTTTAAAGAGTTTCATAATGGACATTTGTGTTATGATCATAGACTCTATTACAGAAGTGGACGGAAGTGGCTTCTAATAATGTCAATGCATTAACCATCACCAGAACTCACCAATAAAATATTTAAGGGTTTTATTAAGTATATTAAGTATAGTAATATCAGCCTTACAGTACTGCAAAAAGCTTTTGACATGGCTTACCAGGAGGCCTCAGTAAACATTTTGATTCTGAGTTTATGGTCTCAATCACAAGTTTTTTTGAATACAGCATGATGTTCATTTAGTATAGTATGGTGCGATATAATGGTATAATGAGTCTATATTTCTCAACTTAAACATACAAAGTTAAACGAGCAAAATAAATTAATAACAGAAAAATAAATCTTTTCAAAATTTAAGTGAAAATTTTTGCTGAGCTCAAAAGTGAAACTTTTTAAAGAAAAAAATCGAATGTGGCTGTGTGAGGGAAAAGCGATAGGGAAAAAGAGATGATGTAAAGTGAATACAAAAAAATCCCATCAGTAAACATTTTCATTCTGAGTTTATGGTCTCAATCACTAGTTTCAAGTTTTCTTTAATACAGGATGATGCTCATTTTGTAAAGTATGGTCCCATTTAGAGTTAATAGATGATAACGCAGAAGGTGCTTTATGGCAGGGCCATTAAGATTGACAGGTCGCTGTGGTAGCAAATGAGAGGACATGGCACTGTGTACATTAAAATAGCCGTGAACTTGTTATGGGTGTTGTCTCTGTTTTGTCTTAGATAAAATATACTTTAATAATCCCACTCGTTAGCATCACATGATACCCGACTGAAGGAGCTTGAGAAAGCTGCCGACTATACTGGCGACTGCACTACTGAGCTCCGTGCCACTGTGTCCCAACTTCAAGGTGATGTGAGGGAGCTGCAGGCAAAATGTGAAGACCTGGAAGGCCGTTCCAGACGGAACAATTTGCGGCTTACTGGTGTTGAGGAAGGGCTGGAGAATGGTCAGCCTACGCAACTTTTGAAAGACGTCCTAAACCTGAGCGAAGCCCCACTGCTGGACAGAGCTCATAGATCACTACGAGCAAAACCAAAACCTGGGGAACCCCCGCGTGTGTTTATCATGCGCGTGCACTACACGCATATGAGGGATGAGATACTGCGTAAATCTTCTCAGGGCCCACTGATGTACAAAGGGAAGATGCTCCATATTTATCTTGACTACACCACCGCGGTGATGAAGAAAAGGGCAGCGTTTGGAGACGTGAAAAGGAGACGGAGATCCATAGAGGGAGCCAAGTATGGGCTACGATTTCCGGCTACACTCCGTGTCACTCTCCCGGGGGGTAAGGAACGTACTTTCGAGGATCCCACCCTGGCACTGGACTTCATTAACCACACGATGCCATCCCAAGTGAATGAAACATCTGCATCTTCTTCATTGGGGTAAGAAGTACAGCCGCTAATTAAAACAAGCCATGCATCACAGATGTGCTGGTCGTCTCCTTTGGACATTACTTTTTGAAGGACTGTTAGGCTATGAAACTGTACAACTGCCGTTAGATATGCTGACAGCAGACAGGTATGTTTCTCTCTCCCTTTCTATTTCTGCTATTATTCATTGCAATGTACACATATGGTTCCGTGGTGTGGCACTGTGTGATTGACAAATTCACCAGGATGGGACTACTACTATATATCACCTGGTGCCTGTGCACACGATGTTTGACTGTGCACTGTAATGTTGAATTATATACACCTGCATGTGAGTGCTGTTGCACATAGAGTTATGTTGTTCACAATCTATAGATGCTGAATCTGTGACTACAGTAATACGAGAGCAAAACAGGTTTCCTTTTACTGAGTATATACATTCTTTTCTTGGCAATTTTGACAGATTTGCAGATAATGTGTAGAACAGACCTTAGCTTGCGACTCTTTTGAGTGTTATGTTAATAGAAAGTCTGATGGGATCTTGTATGCACCTAAGTTGGGGAGGTGTAAGGGTGTTTTTTTTTGTCTTTTTCTCTGTCTTATTTTTCCTTTGTTTTTGTTTGATATATTGCAAAGTACATCTCTTGAGATGAATTCGCAAAGTATTCAGGTGGGAGTCACACTATGTGCAGACACCAAGACATACTATATAACAGCTCTATTTTATGGTATCACTTAGTGGGTTACAAAGCCCCATAGAAACATCAATAACATTTGCCAGTTGGAATGTCCGTGGGCTGGGGAAACCCACCAAGCTAAATAAGGTTCTCTCTCACCTTGATAGCTTGGGAGCTATCAAGTTGCTTATCTGCAGGAAACGCATCTCAACAAGTCAGATCACACGAAGATACGCAGATGCTGGGTAGCACAATCATATCGCTCTCTCTTCAATAGCAGATCAAGAGGCACAGCTATTTTGATCCATAGATCTCTGCAGTTTACCCCTTCAGACATCATTGCAGACCCTCAGAGCCGCTACATAATTGTTACAGGTCGTATTGTTAATACACCTGTGATACTAGCTAACCTATGTGCACCTAATTGGGACAATGATCATTTTTTTTCTAATTTGTTATATAGTTTACCCAATTTAGACTCCCACTTTTTAATTTTAGGTGGTGACTTCAACTGTTGCCTCGATCCAGTATTGGACAGGTTAACCCCTCTAAACAGTCTAAATCTGCCCAAGTGATTAATTCCTTTCTTAAAAACTATGCCATTTCAGATCTATGGCAAAGCATGAACCCCACTGCTCAGACTTACTCCTTTTTCTCCCAGGTACATCAGACATTTTCCCGGATTGATTATTTTTTAGTAGATAATCGTTTACTCTCTTCAGCCGAAGCCTGTTTATACAATGCCATAGTCATATCAGTCCACTCCCCACTTACAGCCACTTTTAGGTTTGCGCACAACACTCCTAGATCTCGATGGAGACTTAGCTCCATTACATTATCCCAGGAGGAATTTGTGCACTTTGTAGCTGACCAAATAGGATTTTTTGTTGAGGTAATTCCTCTCCGGAAATCTCTTGGACGACTCTGTGGGAGTCAAGCGTACCTGAGAGGCCAGATAATTTCACATATATCTTATAATAAAAAGCAAGCTAATCAAAAATTGTCAGACATAACTGCCCGAATTTCACAATTAGAACTTGCATACACAAGCTCCCCCTCACCTGACTTATTGAAGGAGCTTCTGCTTGAGAAAAATAAATTTGACACCTTATCAACCAGTGTAGCAGAGAACATGCTCTGGAGATCCCGACATACATATTATGAATTTGGCGACAAAGCCAGTAAGATTCTTGCCCATCAACTTAACCCTTGTGTTGTCTTCCCTTCAACCTTGAAAAAAAACAACCTTTTCGACATTTTTGATGCCTTTTTTCCACAGTTTGTTTTTGCTTTTTCCAAAGTTTAAAATTTTTTAATTTTTCTTCTACACATTTTCACTGCTTATTTCTACATCCCATATTTTCTGATATAAAACAAAAATTTAATCAATTCAAGTCAATGTGACCTGAAGTCAACACAATTAAACAAGCAGCTGCCTCACAACTTATCACAAAGATTGAAACAGCTGAGGGTTATACATATAATAAAATAATAAATGATATGTTGAGGGATTTCTATAGTTCAGTTTATTCTTCTGAGCATGATTCTTGTCCCACATTTGACAGTTTTTTTTCAAAATTTGAACATTCTCACTATTAGTGAAGAGTCCAAGAACATATTAGAAAATCCTATCACTGCTGAAGAATTAAATGTGGCAATTAAAACACTTCAGAGTGGCAAGAGTCCGGGGCCGGACGGTTTCCCATCTGAGTTCTTTAAGAAATTTTTCACCCACCTAATCCCTCACATGCTGAACATGTACAATGAGTCCCTTGAGTTAGGTGTACTACCCCAATCATTAAAAGAGGCATCTATATCCTTAATCTTGAAAAAGAATAAGGATCCTAACCATTGTGAATCTTACTGTCCAATCTCACTACTGAATGTAGATGTCAAAATGTTAGCCAAGGTGTTAGCACTGAGATTAGAGAGGTTTTTACCCCAGATAATTTCCCCTGCCCAAACAGGATTCATAAAAAGTAGATTTTCTTTTTTTAATATCAGGCAACTCTTAAATATAATTTATCATGATTCAGATCCTACCACCCCAGAGCTTATTATGTCCATGGATGCTGAAAAAGCCTTTGATAGGCTGGAGTGGGGGTATTTGTTTTATGTATTCGATAAGTTGGCTTTGGGAAACAATATATTAAATGGATTAGACTATTATATACCATGCCAGTAGCATCAGTCTGTATCAATGGGATGTATTCTGAGCATTTTGCGGTTTCTCGTGGAACAAGGCAAGGCTGCCCCCTATCACCGTTACTTTTTGCATTGGCCATAGAGCCTTTAGCCATCGCAATAAGGCAGGACACTATAATGATTGGCTTATTCAGAGAGGGGCTAGAGCAAAGAATCTCGCTCTATGCGGATGATATGATACTGTATGTCTCGCACCCGGACATCTCTATGCCCAGGGTCCTCTCCATCCTTGAAAATTTCAGTAAAATCTCAGGGTATAAAATAAACCTTCAGAAAAGTGAGGTATTTCCTATCAATTCCCTAGCCCGCACTTATTCTTTTCACACACTTCCCTTTAAGGTTACTCATGATCAGTTTACATATTTAGGGGTGCAAATTACAAACAGTATAGGCAGACTCTTCAAGGAAAATTTCAACCCACTAGTAACTAAGGCAGAGCAGAATCTTTAACGTTGGATGCCTCTACATCTGTCACTTGCTGGTAGAATAAATGCTATAAAAATGAATGTGTTGCCCAAATTTGGATTTGGATCTTTTTCAATGTCTCCCAGTGTATATCCCCATGTCAGTCTTTAAACGCCTAGACGCACTTATATCCAGCTTCATCTGGAATAATAAAAGTCTGCGACTGAGCAGAGCCTATTTACAACGTCCAAAGGTGCTAGGTGGTATGGCTCTGCCCAATTTTCAGTTGTATTATTGGGCTGCCAATATTCGACCTATTCTCCATTGGCTATATGAGGATCCAGGTGCCGACGCTCCCTCATGGTGCGCTCTTGAAGCTAGATCCTGTGCCCCGTCCACATTGTCAGCATTAATCTATGCACCTCTAGCCTCAGGCACCGCCCCGTATACAAGAAATATTTTGGTCAGAACAACACTTAAAATATGGAAGCAGGTCTGTCGGCACTATGGATTGCATAGTTTCTCATTGAAATCCCCGATCCATGCAAATCATGTTTCCTCCCTCCCTTCAGGACAATGTGTTTCTGCAGTGGCAAAACAGGGGACTGTGCACCCAGCATGACCTTTTTATAGATGGTTTCTTTGCCTCTTTTCAGCAACTGCGCACTAAATTTCTTATCCCACATACACACTTCTTTCGATACTTAGTTGCGTGATTTTATGCGTACACAGCTGCCTCACTTTCCAGAAATTCCCCCAAGCTCTGATATTGACTCTCTATTGGCGCCTGTCCAGTCGTTTAAAGGTATAATATCTAACCTATATAGTGCACTTTCATCCCAAAAAAACCTGTCCCTTGCCACTATTAGACATAGATGGAAGCAGGATGTAGGTGAGATTATACATGATGAAACTTGGGATGCAATACTAAAAAGAGTCCACACCTCCTCTGTGCAAGGCTACAGAGTGTAAAATATTGCAATATTGCATCGGGCTCACTGGACCAAAGAGAAGTTATCAGAGAGATTCCCAGACATAGATCCAGCGTGCAATCGTTGTAAAATGACCCCATCCTCATATTTACACACATTTTGGAGCTGCTCCAAGCTGTCGACTCACTGGACTTGGATGTTTAAAACACTTTCGGAGGTCCTAGAGGTGTCTATAGCCCCCTGTTCCGTCATAGCCCTTTTTGGAGTACCTTCTGTTGTCTACAGTTTGAACAACTCTCAGTGTGACTTTCTGGCTTTCTGTACATTGCTTGCCCGCCGCCTAATCCTTCTGAGATGGACAGATGCATCCCTCCGTCCCACACACTATGGATCAGGAGTACTTTATTAGGGCCCGAGCGGCGACAGTGGCGAAGGCCCTATTGAAACTGAAGGAATTATTATTATTATTATTATTATTATTATTATTATTAGGGCCCGAGCGCCGACAGCGGCGAAGGCCCTATTGAAACTGAAGGAATTATTAGGGCCCGAGCGCCGACAGCGGCGAAGGACCTATTGAAACTGAAGGAATTATTATTAGGGCCCGAGCGGCGACAGTGGCGAAGGCCCTATTGAAACTGAAGGAATTATTATTATTATTATTATTATTATTATTATTAGGGCCCGAGCGCCAACAGCGGCGAAGGCCCTATTGAAACTGAAGGAATTATTAGGGCCCGAGCGCCGACAGCGGCGAAGGACCTATTGAAACTGAAGGAATTATTATTAGGGCCCGAGCGCCGACAGCGGTGAAGGCCCTATTGAAACTGAAGGAATTATTAGGGCCCGAGCGCCGACAGCGGCGAAGGCCCTATTGAAACTGAAGGAATTATTAGGGCCCGAGCGCCGACAGCGGCGAAGGCCCTATTGAAACTGAAGGAATTATTAGGGCCGGAGCGCCGACAGCGGCGAAGGCCCTATTGAAACTGAAGGAATTATTATTATTATTATTATTATTATTTTCCCGGCAAATGAATTGGCTTTTTGAGGGGCTTAACATATACAAAAACTCACCAAATTTGGTGGTCGCATCAGGTCTGGTGAAAATTTACGTATTTCAAGGGTTTCGGGAATAGGCGCGCAAAAATGGCTCGCTAGCGCCCCCTACAAAGTTAAAAAAATTGAGCCCCTGCAGTGCGTTTAACGTAGACTCACGAAACTTGGTACACATATGTATCATGTCAAGATGTACAAAAAACATCATTGAAGCCATACCCTAAGCCCAACAGGAAGTCCGCCATTTTGATTTCAAAGTTCGAAATTGGTGCGATTTTGACCATTTCCACGTCGTACTTTAACGAACTCCTCCTAGAGATTTCATCCGATCAACTTCAAATTCGGTCTGTGCCATCTTAAGACATTAAAGATGAAAAGTTGGTAAAAGAAAAAATTTTCGTCATAGTGCATGGCCGTGGCGGGGCGGCCATTTTGTGCGTTTCGCCGCCGAAACAGGAAGTGGGTGTAACTCGAGTGTACATTGTCCGATTGGCTCGAAACTTTTCAGGATTCATAAGAGTCCAACCCTGAGGACAAATAAAGGCCGATATTTACTTAAAGTCATAGCGCCCCCTAGTGGCAACAGGAAGTAGGCCTAAAAGTCAAGGTGCTATACTTTAACGAACTCCTCCTAGAGATTTCATCCGATGTACTTCAAACTTGGTCTCTATCATCCCAATACCTTAAAGATGAAAAGTTATTAAAAGAAAAACTTTTCGTCTGACGGTGTGGGCGTGGCGTGGCGGCCATTTTGAGTGTTGAGCGATGAACAAATAAATTGTTGTAACTTGAGTGTACGTTGTCGTATCTGCCCGAAAATTCTCACGATTGACAAGGGTCCAGGCCTGAGGACACCTACAGGCCATATTTGACTTTTGGTCATAGCGCCCCCCGCTGGCAACAGGAAATGCGCCTTATATGACAAACATCATCCGATTTACATGAAACTTGTGGTCTACATGTGATAATGAGCCGGCCCCTATAATATAACCACGCCCACTTACTCAGGCCACGCCCCCTTTCATAACATTTGTACCGTTTAAGGTAGAGTCTTGTGTGAGGTGTCATTGAACTCAGCAGAGAGTTGCTTCTTCATTGGTGATGGTTTGGCCCGCCCCCTATGCTTAAGCCACGCCCCCTTTCATGAATGCTGATCCATCTAAGGTAGAGTCTTGTGTGAGGTGTCATTGAACTCAGCAGAGAGTTCCTTCTTCATTGGTGATCGTTTGGCCCGCCCCTTATGCTTAAGCCACGCCCCCTTTCATAACATTTGAACCGTTTAAGGTAGGGTCTTGTGTGAGGTGTCATTGAACTCAGCAGAGAGTTGCTTCTTCATTGGTGATGGTTTGGCCCGCCCCCTATGCTTAAGCCACGCCCCCTTTCATAACATTTGAACCGATTAAGGTAGACCCTTGTGTGAGGTATCATTAAACTCAGCAGAGACTTCCTTTTTAATTGGTGATGGGTTGACCCGGCCCCTATAATTTAGCCACGCCCCTTTTTATAACTGGTGACCCATTTAAGGAAGAGTCTTGTGTGAGGTGTCATTGAACTCAGCAGGGAGTTGCTTCTTCATTGGTGATGGTTTGGCCCGCCCCCTATGCTTAAGCCACGCCCCCTTTCATAACATTTGAACCATTTAAGGAAGGGTCTTGTGTGAGGTGTCATTGAACTCAGCAGAGAGTTGCTTCTTCATTGGTGATGGTTTGGCCCGCCCCCTATGCTTAAGCCACGCCCCCTTTCATAACATTTGAACGATTTAAGGTTGACCATTGTGTGAGGTATCAATGAACTCAGCAGAGAGTTACTTCTTCATTGGTGATGGTTTGGCCCCTATGTTCAAGCCACGCCCCCTTTCATAAATGCTGACCCATCTAAGGTAGAGCCTTGTGTGAGGTATCATTGAACGCAGCAGGGAGTTCCCTTTTCATTGGTGACGATTTGCGGTGTCTGAGTGCCGCGCAAATGCACGGTCGCAAGGAGCGGCGACCGCCGGACCCCGACACGCGCATAGGAGCGAGGGCCCGTCCATCGCTGCTTGCAGCTTTAATTATTATTATTACACTAAATTAATTGGCTTTTTGAGGGGCTTAACATCTTCAAAAACTCACCATATTTGGCGGTCACATCAAGTCTGGTGAAGATTTACGTATTTTAAGGGTTTCGGGAATAGTCGCGCAAAAATGGCTCGCTAGCGCCCCCTACAAAGTTAAAAAAAATTGAGCCCCTGCAGTGCGTTTAACGTAGACTCACGAAACTTGGTACACATATGTATCATGTCAAGATGTACAAAAAACGTCATTGAAGCCATACCCTAAACCCAACAGGAAGTCCGCCATTTTGATTTCAAAGTTCGAAATTTGTGTGATTTTGCCCATTTCCATGTCGTACTTTAACAAACTCCTCCTAGAGATTTCATCCGATCAACTTCAAATTCGGTCTGTGCCATCATAAGACATTAAAGATGAAAAGTTGTTAAAAGAAAAACTTTTCGTCATAGGGCGTGGCCGTGGCGGAGCGGCCATTTTGTGCGTTTCGCCGCCGAAACAGGAAGTGGGTGTAACTCGAGTGTACATTGTCCGATTGGCTCGAAACTTTTCAGGATTCATAAGAGTCCAACCCTGAGGACAAATAAAGGCTGATATTTACTTAAAGTCATAGTGCCCCCTAGTGGCAACAGGAAGTAGGCCCAAAAGACAAGGTGCTATACTTTAACGAACTCCTCCTAGAGATTTCATCCGATGGACTTCAAACTTGGTCTTTATCTTCTCAACACCTTAAAGATGAAAAGTTATTAAAAGAAAAACTTTTCGTCAGACGTGTGGGCGTGGCGTGGCGGCCATTTTGAGTGTTTAGCGATGAACAAAGAAGTTGTTGTAACTTGAGTGTACGTTGTCGTATCTGCCCGAAAATTCTCACAATTGACAAGGGTCCAGGCCTGAGGACACATACAGGCCATTTTTGACTTTTGGTCATAGTTTTGGTATCCCAACACCTTAAAGATGAAAAGTTATTAAAAGAAAAACTTTTTGTCAAACAGTGTGGGCGTGGTGGCCATTTTGAGTGTCCGTACGAGCGGCGCTGCCGCTCCGGGCAGTACTTCGGATTCGGGCCTCATTCTTGCTTCCCTTCAGTCCCTGGCTAGTTCGATGATGTCTCTGGACACGAGGCTGCAAGCCGTGGAAGGCGTTTCTGCTGCCGGTTCCTCGGTGACCGTCAGTAACGCGCTGGCATTCATGTCCCAGCCGGGCAGCGTTTTGCGGCCGGCCCCGGCCGCTCGTGCTGACGCCGCTCATTCCCTGGCCAGCGCAACCCTGGCTCCATTCGTAGGTAGGCCTTACATTCCTGCTTCTTCTATTATACTGGCCCGGTTGCGGTCCAAGATTTTGCAGGGCAAAGATATCAATCTGGTTAGCCTTATATTGTCTTCTCCCGAGCGTGAAAAGTTCCTTGTTTCCAGGGACGGGTTTTCTGCGCTGTTTAAAGCATCGGACACCAGGCTCAGCAAAGCACTTACCATTGAGCAGTTCTTGGTAGCTTTTGGCATCTACCGTGACGTTTTATGCTCAGTTTACCCGGATAGGAGGCAGGAACTGGACTCTTATTTAGCTATGATTGGAGATCTAAATCTCAAGTACGGGAGGTATGTTTTTTTCCAGTACCACAAAGCTTTTTTTCTGCAAAGCAGCGCTTTATCTTGCCCAATTTCTTCACGTCTGCAGCAGCTGTCAGGATGCTCATCCCCGGTCCGTCTGCCCCCGGCGCCAGGTTTTGGGTCAGGCACGCCGGCCGCAGTTTCGCCGTGTTTCAAGGAAATTTTGAAAGTTTACCCCTCTACTCCATTAAACCTGCCTTCCCTACCATTTGAGCTGTCTCCTCATCCTGATTCCGTGTTCGTGGATCACTGGCCTTTCTCAGGGTTTTCGGGTGGGCGTCCTCTCTGATCCTGGGATTACGTTTGTGGCAAAAAACTTTTATCCACCGTTTCCGACCCCGACACCTAGCGTCACTGTTGGCGTCAGAGGTCGAGAAAGGGTATTTGCTCGGGCCTTTCGTTTCTCCCCCCTTTTCTACTTTTCGTACTAGCCCCATAGGCGTCGTAACTCGGAAATATTCCGGCAAAAAGCGCTTGATTTTCGACTTGTCTTCGCCGCACTTCGGGCCTGTTCCCAGCATTAATAGTCTCATTCCGGCCGTGCCTTTTCCCCTGCATTACGCCTCAGTCGATAACGCGATCAAAATGATAAAGCTGGGCGGGCCTGGCGCGTGGCTGTCTAAAGCGGACATCACTGACGCGTTCAAAATTGTTCCCATACACCCTTCCCAGTGGCCTCTTTTTGGCGTTAAATGGGATAATAAATTTTATTTCGGGGTGCGTCTTACTTTTGGGTGCAGGAGCAGCCCCTGCATTTTTAACCACGTCTCCGAAGCGCTCTGCTGGATTTTGCTCAACAGGGTGCGGGTGCCTTCGGTCCTTCATCTGCTCGACGATTTTCTTCTAATTGACTCCCCTCACGTTAGCGCCGGGCTTCTCTGTCCAAACTGAGGGCATATTTTCAGTCCCTCGGTGTGCCTCTGTCAGAGGCGAAAACATTAGGCCTTGACACACGCTTAGAATTTCTCGGTATTACACTGGATTCCGCCCGTATGGAGGCTTCTCTCCCGCTAGATAAATTGCAGTGCATCCGTGATATCGCAGCCTCTTTTTCGGCTGCCGTAACTAAACGCCAGCTGCTTTCCCTGCTCGGTCATTTGAACTTCGCCATGCGCGTTATTCCGCAAGGACGTTCTTTTATCTCCCGATTGCTGGACATGCCGTCCTCTGTCCCTCAGTTGCATGACCTAATCTCCCTGGACGACGGGTGTCGTTCCGATCTGCTCTTTTGGTCCCAGCTTCTAACTCACTGGAATGGGGTTTCCTTCTTCTACAACGATGTGGTACACTCCTCTGATGCTTTACAGTTTTTCACGGATGCCGCGCCCTCCGCGGATTTTTTTTTTTTTTTCCAGGGCCAGTGGGTCGCCGGCCACCTGCCCACCTCTTTTTCCCCGTCTGATTCTTCCGCCTTATACAAGATTTACCCCATTGCTTGTCACATCTGGGGCCGTCATTGGGAGCGCAAACGCATCTCGGTTCTCTACGACAATCAAGCAGTCGTCTATATAATAATAGGGGGCGGTCTTCCTGCAAAAACATCATGCCTTTTATGAGACGCATCACTTGGGCCGCTGTCATGCACAATTTCATTATCACTGCTCGTCACGTACCTGGTCACTATAAGTCTCTGGCTGACTCTCTTTCCCGCTTTCATTTTCAGACTTTCCGGAGCCTCTGCCCGGAAGCCAGCCTTGTACCAGTTATTCTTCCTCTCTTCAAGAGTTAGCCCTTCACTGATCTCTAATCCCCTACATTTCAAAATGGAAAAAGTTTTACATGAGAAAAGGCTTGGCCGCTTCCACTTTAAAAACCTACGATTGTGGCAAGTAAAGTGGCAAGTAAACATACTGTAATGTAGGCTAGCATAATGTTACAATAAGGCATTTGAACCGGATTGTAAATAGGCTACGTACACCTAAAATATGAATGCACCGTCGTCAAGGCTAGACGTGATGAAACTTATATTATCCTACAGTCACAGTAAGCTTAGATTCAGGGGGGGTTTATTTTTTTTAATCAGTAATGTTATGTTTTAAATGTCTATAGTGGTTGAGCCTATTGACTGTATTGCTCTCATGTCCCAGGTTGCAGAAAAAAAGGTTGGGCTACTGAAAAAGATTCTAATGTAGGCTACTCTAATATCTAAGACAAATTCCTTGTATGTGTAAAAAGCGTACTTGGCAATAAAGCCCTTTCTGATTCTGATCTCTTCCAGGGGGGAAGCTGCAAAAGGAGAAAAGGCCTTCAGAGAGAGCTTTGCCAGGCTGGGGGAACTCAGGTCCATTGTCAAACCAGGTGAGTAAAGTGCTAGAACTGTAGCTCTTCTATGTCGGGAGGAACGTTTTGTATCATCCTAGTAATATATGCAGGTGTTTTATGTTACTATGAGACGTATGTCACTGACCCTCTATACATCTACAAATAGTACTACTTCACTATTTCTGAATGTTACTTGTCCTTTCCAACCCAACATTGGCTGTGTACTGAGGTGTTGTTGCATTTACATGTCTTTTAGGGACACCTGTGTTGGCATTGACTGCAACTGCTGATTTAGAATCCAGAGCCATTGTGAAGAAACAGCTAAATCTGGACAACGCTACCACCGTGACTGTGAGCCCCAATCGGACAAATATCAGACTTGGACTGGGACGAGTCTCTGCTCATTCTTTGGACTGCCTAGACTGGTTAGTTAGGGAAGTTAAGGAGAAGGGCCTAACCATGTCACCAGTAATAATTTATTGCCGCACATTGAAGGTAGTTGGGCGAGTGTTCTGTCATCTGAAGGCAGAACTCTGAGAGGATGCCTGGGTTGACCAGGAGCATAAAGTTGAAAATCTAATCATAGGTATGTTCCATAGCCATACACTCCCTCTGAACAAAAGCAGGGTTCTATCCTCATTTACTGGGGAGGGTAACTGCAGAGTTGTTATAGCAACAACTTTGAGTACTTTGTGTCTGCTGCACCTCAGGATAGTTTTGTTACCAGATATGAATTACACAGGCTACTTTGATGAGGAGGATGGGGAGTGTGATCATGTGCTAACACCACACAGCAGCGTCAAATCTGGCTTGTCTGTGCTTAGCTCAGACTAGATATGGAAGTAATGTGAAAATTGTAAATAATTGTAAATAAATAACAAAATAATAAAAATGTTTTACCACCTGTGAAATGACGGCATTTGAATAAAGTTTGTGAGACTCCGTATTTCTCAAAGGCTCATCAATATTCTTTTATTTTGAACAGTATATTAAATAACTTAAATAATCTAATAACACTTACACATTACCCATTTGAAACCAAAATAACAGTGAAATAACTACAAACATGAATACAATTCTCATTATGCTTTTTTCCCTTTCCTGTTATTTTTTTGTGCATTTTATAGGTTTACAAAGTGAAAAAGTCCACCCCAAATGGACTTACCATCTCCAACAGAAAACACTGTTCACAAATTGCTCCAAACAGCTCTATTGTAATCCAGCCTTTACTTCAGAGACAAACGTTATAATGCTCGCCTAGCTGCTAGCATGGCACGCACTCATATTTTTCTTCTGACTGGCTAGTAGTCCTTACCTAGGTACTCTCAGGGCATGCCCTCATACTCTGCTTCTGACTGGCTAGTAGTCCTTACCTAGGTACTGCACATGTGCGACTCCCAACAAAGATGGAACAGAAGTGAGATGTCTCACTCTGTAGCTAAAACAGAGAACTCAACACACAGGGTGAAAAAAGGAGCTGCAGCAATACAGTACAACAAATATATGGTGTTTTCTGAAAATTAAATAAATAGCATACAACCTCTAAATACAATTATGTACCTGAAAAAGAGAATAATATGAGCACTTTTAACATTTTCAGAAAATCTTTGCGGACATCCACATATTTCCAAAGTAAACGTGATGCCCACACCCTTAGTTCTCAGATTGCCACACTTCTCCAGTCTTTGATTTTTTCCCCCTCATCCAACGCCACAATTCACCGTAGTCCAGCCTCTCCAAAAGGTTTTTTGTGAAACCTGGGAACGCACTGAATTCCCTTCCTGTTTGTTCCTTAAATAGTTCTGCCTCCCTAAAAATCGCGACTAGCGCTACAACATCCCCACTCTGTTCGTGCACTCGATGGGTGCCAGTCTGCCTTGTGACCTTCAGTTCTAAATCAGTGTTGTCCACCATCTCCCTCAGCACTCCAATAAATTGGCTTATTCTGGCTGCAGACTGCTCATTCAGGTTGGCTCCAAGACCTTTCAGGAACGATTTTAGGAAGTTGTTGAGATGTTCCAGGTGTAGATCGAGGGGGATGTTTCTACCCTTCCCACCTTGACCATTCCAAAAACGGTTCCATGTCACACTGTGAGCCATGCAGGGTGATAGTGTAGCGTTGACCTGCAAGGTGAGGAGGAATGTGCTGTACGCATAGTGTGTGTGTCCATAAGCTTTGTAAAAAAGCAATGCAACTTGGTACAGCCTCATTAATCTCCCACCATCACCTTCTTTAATGGCATCCAGTACATTAAGTAGGAGGAAGCCAAAACCTAGTCTTGCCATGGTGTGCTCTTTTATGTGGTCACACTGGGTGGGAGTGCTGGTCTTGGGCATCGACTCTGAAGGCAACACAAGGTTATGTTTATTCTTCTCGTGTGTCTCCCTTGCCTTAAGGTATATGTAAATCTGCATGCATCCCTCCATGCGGCAAGGAAACTGTTTTTTGGGAATAGGTGTAGCAGATGCTTTGCTGACACCTCTAGCAGTTTCCGGAATATCGCTGAGCATCACAAATTGGTCAGTAACCTTTGCTGTTGCTTCATGCAGCCAGGTCCTCTTCACGTCTGGTGATTCATCAACGATGTTCTCTGGAATAAAAGACTCTGGGTGTTCTGTTGATACATGAAAGGAAATGCTTTTGTAACAACCAGTTTTAGAGGACATGATCAACTACTTTCCTCACATACAATAACTACGTTTCTGAATACATATTACAGATGCAGTCATGTTCCATATTATCACTTTCCATGTGAAAAGAAGAGCAGTGTATTGACACACCTTAATGCAATTGTACAGAATCTCATCTTTGTTCTTTGTGAAACTAAGTCATGATTTACCTGTGAGATCCTGCAACCCAAAGTGCTCCATTGCTGCTGCCAGGAACAGTGCAGTTGTGTCTTTAATGACAAACTCCTTGTATGCGTTATATGCAGTATGGGGACCTTGCTTAGCATTGCTGCACCTGTGAAACATGAATATATATTAGTTTATGTCCACCTGACATGTCTTGGCTGTGACTCACTTAGGGCTGCACAATTAATCGCAATTGTATCAAAATCGCAATATGGACTAGTGCAATATCAAAATCGCAGGGGGGCGCAATATTTGCTGCAGATATGTCCCAGCCTACAAATCCTATTGTACAGACTAAAATGAAAAAAGAAAAAAAGAATTATTTTGGTACAGATCCTCGCAAAAATCACACTGTAATAATTTAAATTTCTTTCAATGTTATTCATTTTCAATGAAAATGAGAATAATGATACAAAAACGATCATTCCCTCCAATATCGTAAATCATATCGCAATTGCAATATCAGTCAAAATAATCGCAATTACATATTTTCCTAATATAGTGCAGCCCTAGACTCACTGTTAAACATTCTCATACAAACTCATATCGCACACACACACTCACGATAGGATGTTAGTAACACGCCTCACCAAGTCACAGCCGATTTTTCGGAAAGAATAAAATAACGTGATGGAAAATTTAATAAACATACTATACCAAATTCCCCACAGCATGCCAAGCTGGCATATGTACTGAAACAACTCCCCAGGAAAAGCCCTGCTGAATTCATGATGGCAGGAGTGCGTTTCCCCATCCCCAAACAAAGAACATGAATTCATGAAGTATCCAGACATATCCATATTGACTGGATTTGGAAAGTCATCAAACACTGTGAAAAAACATTGGTTAACAGTTTAAAAAATGGTCGTCATCACATGTACACTGAAAAAAGAAAATATTTGAACCAACTTAATTGAATTGTTTCAATTGGTAACACCTAAATGAATTAAGTTCTTTAAAATTAAGTTAATAAGTTAGCTTAACACAATTGATTTAAGTCGCATGTACTTAACAATTCAATTGTTCTCAAATCAACATTTTGCATTAATACAACTTAATATTAAGGCAAGTCAACTTAAAGTTTTCAGTTTTTCCAACTCAATAATTTGCATAATCCTAAAGTAACATATTGCTCTTTTCTAACCTAATACTATAGTTTAGCATAAATTACTTTTTGTAGTAACCTTAAAATGAAATTTTAGTTTGTTTAATATAACTAAAATTACAATTTTAAAAAAGCGGATGTTTTTTTTAATACTTTACTGTATAAATGTAATAAACAGCTTTTGGGCCAACACATTACACATTTGTCCTTTTTAAAACATGCACAAAATGCACAAGTAACTGTTAGTAGGACTACAAAGTTATTTTGTCAACAAAGTGCAAAATAGTGCAACAAAGTATTAACACAAATATGCCTAACAATCTCAACACATACAGTGCTATCACTAAGAGCCAAGTGCTAAGTGCCAAGACAATACAGAAACTTCTTTAACCAGCTATAGCCAATGAATATTATGCATTTGAACAGTGTAGCTGACCAATGGCGATGAACAAATATGAATACTTCTTTTAGAATTTTAAATCACACTGTCACAACAGTTTGTTGTATAATTGAACACATCAAAACTGAAATGCAACCTTTCCCTACAAATGGAAGGAAATGTGTCTGAGAAAGAGAGAGAGAAAAAAAAAACTTCTGCCGTAAAAAAACAACTTCTGCCAGGAGACGAGGAGGAGAAGAGAGAAGGAAAAGAGAGGAGAAGGAGAGGGGAGGAGAAGAAGAGAAGAGGAGAAGAGAGAAGGAGAGGAGAAGTGAGAAGGAGAGGAGAAGAGAGGAGGAGAAGAGGAGATGAGGAGGAGAAGAGAGTAGGCAAAGTGGGGAGAGTGGAGAAGAAGAGACAAGGAGGAGAAGAGAGAAGGAAAAGAGAAGAAACCCGTTACAAAAATCTGTGTAAAAGCATTTCAAATTGTGGCTTGAAGAATATTTTTTGAGTCTCTTGGAGCATAAAAAAGGCCCAACATCTGAAAGAGACTACATTTTTTACATGCTATATGTCGAAACACCATTGTTCTTTCACATTATGGCAAAAGGCCATTTGTAGGTCCAGGGGCGGAATACACTATTGTGTGTCGTTACTGTAAGCTTTGAAGTTTGCCATACAGATTATGGACTTTGGGGGACATCTTGTGCTGATCAAGCTTTATGAAGATTTTTTGGAGCACTTCAAAAGTGAAGAGAAAGGGTTTTGGATAAGCTAGGTGGAGTGCATAAATCGATCCTAGAAGCAGGGCACAAGCTGAGGCAACCGAAGTCAGTTCATGCAACACTTGCGCGCCCTCAATGACAATGCCAATGTCTTCAGGTGGCTCCTGCAGCCCTTCCCCCTCCTTCCAAATCACAAACGCTGCCATGGTGAGCTGCTCCAGGTCTCTCTGAGCATCATCTGCTCCAGAGTCCTACAGAGGGGTACAGGACACAAACATAAATCATCATTGGCCTCACTTTTTACTGTGATGAAGTATTTGTTATGAAGTATTTGTGTACCAATATGTGTTATGTGCTGGGCTATTTCTTGGCATGTTCTCACACACCACAAACAGCAGATGTTATCAATCTGACCATCTAACTATAAGCAAGAAAAATAAGATTTACCAAAATGTCAAACTATTCCTTTGAACTTGTAAAATCAACTAAACCAGGCAAACCCTTCTTACTTAAAAAAAATATTCAATCCAGTGTGTTGTGTATTGTTGCTGGGAATTACATTATGTCCAATATGACCATGATAATAAATACAACATGTCAGCAATCCAACCATGGTTCAGGTGTTGACATGGTTGTTCTAACAGTTGAAAAAATCTCTAGTACACTAAATCTAAGAGAAGGCAAAGAGAGATGGAGAGGGGGGGAGGAGAAGAAGAGGAGATGAGGAGAAGAGAGAAGGAAAAGAGAGGACAAGGAGAGGGGAGGATAAGAAGAGGGGAGGTGGAGGAGAAGAGAGGAGACAATGAGGAGAAGAGAGAAAGCAAAGAGAGAAGGAGAGAGGAGAAGAAGAGGAGACGAGGAGGAGAAGGAGAGAGGAGGAGAAGAGACGAGGAGAAGAGAGAAAGAAAAGGGGAGAAGAGAGGAGGCGAGAAGTAGAGGGGAGACAATGAGGAGAAGAGCGAAGGCAAAGAGGGGAGAAGGACAGGGGAGGCGAAGAAGAGGAGACAAGGAGGAGAAGAGAGAAGGAAAAGAGAGGAGACAAGGAGGAGGAGAAATATGGCCATGATAATAAAATACAACATGTCCGCAACCCAACCATTGGTGTCCCTTTGACAAGATGTGCTGACATACAAACTTACAAGATATTCCTTGATCAGGTCATGTGCATCTTCTCCCAGGAAGACGGTGAGGGCTTTCAGCACACATTCCCTCCAAAGATTAATGTCCACAGTCTAGAACAACAAACGTATATTCATATTATTGTTCTAAATTTCATAAGACAGACATCCTTACTCTTATCTTACTTTATTTAAAAACAGTCATTTACAAGCCCAGAGATTCATTATAGGATGAAAAAGGGATGCGCTCAGTGGTGTAGTTTTTGAGTCGCTAAAATTATTTATGCATATGAAAGCTATGATCAGCATTGGCCTGCTCATATTAATGTATTTATGCAGGGCTTGACATTAACTTTTTGAGGCACTTGTCCTTTGGACAAGTACATTTACGTTTCACTTGTCCATGCACAAAAGTCACTTGTCTGGGTAAAGATTTATCATTTTATAAAACAAATTGTGTTTTGCTAATGCAGAATTCGAACAAACCGTTGAAAGCATCCAAACACTATCAACATTAATAAAATTCAGTTGAAACAGTAGAAACAAACGTGTCCCAAGAATAGATTTCCCCTTCAACAAGAAAAAAGGATCTCCAGACTCCATAATACAAAGTTATACTTTGCACGCCGGTGTGCAGAAGTTAATATATTGAGATTCTAAGTCAATATTTTAAAGTTTGTCATTACTTTCAGATTCCTAGTCAATATTCTAAGTTACTAAATCAATATATTGAGATACTAAGTTGATACTTTGAGATATTGAGTCAATATATTGAGATTGTAAGACAATATTTTAAATGTTCTCATTGCTTTGAGATTCTTAGTCAATATTCTGAGTTACTAAGTCAATATATTGAGATACTGAACCAATATTTTGAGATATTAAGTCAATATATTGAGACACTAAGTCAATATTTTGAGATAAGTCAATATATTGAGATACTAAGTCAATATTTTACATTTTCTCATTACTTTGAGATTCTTAGTTTATATTCTGAGATACTAAGTCAATATTTTGACCAGAGGTAGTGGTGACTAAACTTGAATTTATACTATATCTAAAATAATTTTGTAGACATAACAATGGATTTAGCCACTAAATGTTGGTGTTAACTTTTATTTATTTTTTATACAATTTCACTAATTTCTACCTGGCAGAGGCTGATTTACCGAAGGATCCTTTAAAAGGTGTAGCTATTTTACAGTTGATTATTATCTGATATTTAATCTGCATACCTGCAAAAAAGGTATTTTACAACAACTTTGAATGCAGCACGAGGCTGGCGAGGCGAATTTCAAGTGAACGCAACATCTGTGTTGTTTTTCCGACAACAGCAGCTGCACTTACTGTCATACGTTCCTCTACAGTGAAATAGAGACAGATTTTACACTGTTCAGCTGTCAGTATTTTAACCATGTTAACTAGCGTGACATGCGGCGATGTTTAGGTTGCCTCTAACGTCCATTTTCGGAGCATCAGAGAGAAGCGCAGGCATTTCAGTGGCACCGAAATCTGCGTTGCAATTCGGTCCGGTAGATAACGGTCATTAAGCCACCAGTGCCGTATTAGCACCGGGTCTCTCGTTTTCTGTCAACGATGTGGCGAGCAAGCTAACGTTAGCTAACTAACACCGGCTGGTTCGCCGTGCTTTCATGCTGCATCGCTTACAGAGAATGTCTGAACAGCGGGCTGGGTCTAACATTAGCTTCCCGCTGACCGGCTACCGCTGGGTCCGCTGCCCCGGATTGCGGGGGGAAAAATGTATCGTTTCAAATCGGTAACATAGACGTAATGAGTGGCACATAACGTGAAGTAACATGGCATTTTATTTTGTTTGAGTTTTAACTTGTCCAGTGGGGCAAATACATTTCTCTTCCACTTGCCCTACAAAAAAATCCACTTGTCCCAGACAAGCGGACAAGCCTTAATGTCGAGCCCTGATTTATGAAGGATACAGATATATTGTGACAGCCTTCTTAGTTATGAAGGGTCTTGTTTGATGGAACAGATTTACCTGGTCCAGTGTGTCCATGATGGTCGCAGTCTTTTGGCGTGTTGCTCCTCCTTTGGCACGGATGACTTTGATCAGCTCACTTGAGTGCATGTCTAACTGGGCCATGAACTTCTCCTCAAGAGGAACAGCCATGAGCCTCTGTATTAATCTAAAAACAAAACACAAATGACAGTAGATATTGTATTATGGAAAAAATTAAACTGGTCTCATCCTGTATAAACACTCAGAACACGCAAGTAACCCCTGAAGCATACCTGCCAAAATATCAATACCCCAAAAAGTATTGCATGTGGAAATTAAAAATGTAAATGCCATTAAGTTCAGTGTTACACAATCTCAACCACATCAAGTTATGACCAATTCATGAAAGCTCACTGTAACAATATATCATCAATATGGTGATATCAGACTAGATGTCATCTCAGCTTTTGGATATCATGATTAAGACTGTGATGTGATTTTTTTGCCAACACAAAGCGAATCATTTAAACACAAAATTCATTCATCAAATGTAACCAGCCCTCTGTAATTAGATTTTAAGAGATTTACAACTTACCTTTGGTAGTCCAAATGAGTTGTGTCCTGGCTTGAAGTAACCACCACCAGTCATGAAAAAAAATATAAGAAAACTAGGAATTAATTAATATTAAAGAAAAGGAAATTTTCATTCCAGTGTTTAGTTTGAATTGTGTACGAGTATAATACACGAGCAGCACACGTCAATTTACACAGAGGACCTCGAGCAGGTGAAAGCCAGGCACAGAAACAGCTAAGAGAACCCGGTGGATTTTCAAAATAAAATACCCCGTGTTGACTGCTGGTCATAAAAACAGACAAAAGCTAAACTAATTAACTACGTAGCATATTTACACACGTAGAAGCATGTTTAGAAGAACATACACAGGGAAAATGGCCAAATCTGAGCAAGTAAACAAAGTCTGGCAGGCTAAACGCTCGCTTCTGAAACGCCCCCGGTGGAGTCTGAAGTTGCATGCAGGACGGACCAAAATCGCGGCGCGTATGCGAGACATGTGCAGTAGGGTTATGCACCTGGTAACTGATTTAAGACAGGGAAGACAGCAGACAACTCTTTACACAGTAAACATTTATCACCACTGCCTCGATAATATCAAGCGTAAATACGAAGGCAGCCCTGCCACCGAGGCACCGCACACCATCTACTCCCTCTCCCACAGCCGATGCGTGCGTGTACGAGCGCTGTACGCACCCTCTCTACCTTCGACCCTCTCATCCTCTAACTTCAAGTACATTGAAAACAACGCAGGTGGTAGCAAATTCACGCTTCCCGGAGCACCACAGTTTAAGCATAATTAACATTACCTCCCACATCACCCACGACCGTGACCGCATGAACTGTGCGCGCAGACAGGCATGTGAACCAACACTCGAGTATAAATGCGCGCGCCCGAAGTAGTCTGAAGAGAACCGCGACCTAGCTTGTTGGGATAATGGGCTAATGCTAATGAATAACTAACACTAAGCCAACACCAACACACTGCATGAATACACAACTGTAAACTAACGTTACGATATTAATCCAAGAGAGTCCCGCCCGCAAACTACTATCAGGTGAAGCCATGGATGTATTAAGAGAACTGGATACAGTGTTCGGCGGGAAGCCCCGTACATTCCAATGAGAGTCCTCAAAAGCGCAAAAAGCAAACATGGAGCATGGCTCTTCCGCATTGTTGGCCATAACGCTGGTTGGCTTACGATGGGCATGCGTACTAGCAACAATTTGTTTGCGTTGTCGTAGCAACCGGTAGCAACATGCGCGTTCATGAGCTTCTCTCTCGTGTCTCTTACATCCACGGTAAACGTAGCTAGCGAACTCATGAACTCACCGTTTTCATTGTCTAAAATATTAACTAACGTTAAACAATGTGTTTTCGTTGTTCCCGATCGTTTACATGCTTAGCTAAATAAACGATAGATGTATTTAGACAACCAAGGAGATGTAATTATTATGTCGTGCTACTAGCTAGCTAGCTAATAGGTTAGCCTGCAGTTTGGTGAACAGAGCTTCTCTTAATACTCAATACTCAATATCATCCATGGCTTATCTCTCATCCACGTTACAGGCTTTACAGCAGGGGTGGCAAAGCTGTGGCTCTTGAGCCGTATGCGGCTCTTTGCCTGCTCCTTTGAGGCTCTTACTGTGTGGCTGGGGGCTGTGTTATTGGTGGATTTTTTTTAATTTTTTTTAACTTTTTCAAACATTTCAGATAAGTACAAAACAAAAATGGAATGCACTTGCCAATACATTTGCCAATTATTTTAAAATAAAAAATAATGCAGCAGAGTTTTGAGGACAAATTCTGCAACCCGAGGAAAAAAAAAGCTGCCACAGATCACCTTCCTCATTAAACCTTTCACTGCTGAATCAGATTGTTTGAAAGCCCCTCTAGTGACAAATTAGTGAAAGAGTCGCTTCGAGTGGCACAACCGAGTTCAAGCAAGACCTGAAAAGGATTGTGGATAACAAAGACTGTCAGATTTCCCACTGAGTCAATCTAAGTAAGAAAAAAAAACTATGAAAACTGTTATGTATTATGGCTGTCATCAGATCTGGAAGTCACTGTTGCTGTTGTAGTGTGGACGTGCATGTGTTGTGTGGCTTTTTGCTATGGTGCAGGTTTTTTTGTGGCTCTTTATGCTGAACTGGTTGGCCACCCCTGCTTTACAGCATACAGCATGCATATATATATATATATATATATATATATATATATATATATATATATATATATATATATATATATATATAGGACAAACTAAATCTACATCCGAAGTAGGGAAGAAAGACAAAATGAAAAATGCAAAACACGTGGGTGAGGCTGGGGAAGATGAGTGGAGGCAAGAGAGGAAAAGGCAGGGATAAATAAAGGCAAGAGGGAAAGGAAGAACACAGAATGTGAGTGAACAGAATGATTAACAAATAATAATAAAAAATAAATATATATATATATATAATGTAAAATTTAAAACATTTACATAAATAGGTGGAGACATTCCTTACACAAGAGGGCTGCCCTGGATATTTACACGTTTTTATCGTAAAATGCAATCCTGTTGAGGCTACAATCTAGTATGGATTGTAGCCTCAAGGGACTGTACGATGGTATTTAAAAAAAAATCATTTCCCAAATTTGTGAAATGAACTCCGTCTCTTATAAATATCCCAGGACAGTCAAACTTTATGCAAGGATGCCTTACACTGTCTCCACCCAATTCCCTGACAAATTTGCCCATCTCTCTGTTCACCCACATTCTGGTCTTGTTGATCTTTCCCGGATCTGCTTTCCTCCAGTGACATCTTTCATTGATGGAAGACAGAATGATCTTCATCTCAGGAAAGATGCCATGGAGGTGCAGCAGGTCCTGCTTCATCACTGTTACAAGCTCCACACCTTTGATGTTGCCAAGGTCGTTGCCGCCACAGTGAATCAGCAGGACATCCGGGATTGTTCTTCCTCTCAAAGACTGATGAAAAAAGGGAAGAAGGTTCCTCCATCTCAGACCACCCCAGCCAAACCACCACACACGGCCATCTAGTCCCAGGTTCTTCCCTGTGGTCTGTCTGGCTCTGTCTTCCCCACGTCGAATGTAGCTGTCTCCTATCAGCCACACTTTCAGACCTAGATATTATAAAATATATTGGATTTTAAAAACAGTACTTTGTGCTCTTCTTTACACATAAATGGTTTATTAAAAAATTAAACATTAAGCTCTCATATACATTTTATATTGTGTAAAGGACTAGCATTACAGGTACTAATCATACCCTAAAAGAATTCCATGAATTTGTGTATCACCTTTATGAAACGATTATGCAAATAGAATAAATAACAATGCTTGAATATAGCCTAGTTCACCTTGTCCAAGTACGGCCGGGACCACATTGGGGTTTGTCCTTTTGGGCTCAGTCCATCCAGGAGCGTCTAAACAACTCTAAACAAAGTAAGTAAAAAACATGTTTTATGTTCTCCTTACTTTAAAAACAAAGAAAATTATCAGCAAATGCATATTCAGTTGAGTTAACTAGCACTCAGACTACTTATGTATGTGTTTTCCTATAATACATATATCCTGCCAGGTCTATCAATTTGTGTATCATCTTCATGAAAGGATTATGGAAATATAATATATAAATGTTGTTCACCTTGTCCAAATTCCGCCGGGACCCCAATGTTATCCTCAGTCCACATATCTGCCATCTAAAGAAAGTAAAAACATTCATGTTCAATATCCAAAACACAAGTGTGTGTCTTCCTATCTACCAATGACAGAGAAAAGAGTGATTGAGAGCACATGGATGTAAAGTTAACGTTAACGTTAGCTACAGTACTATTTTCTTAAGTCCTACACAAATTGCCGTAACTTGGCTAAGTTGAAAACAAAACATTCACCCTTGCCTATGTACAATTTCTGTACGTCAGATATTTGTTTAAAATGGAAAATACACGCAAAACGACTAACGTTAACCAAAGGCCAACATTAGCTTTGCCACAAGAAATTGCTAAAATCTAATACTGTATACATATTTACTACAGCATTATGTAAACAAGGTGTATCATGTTGACATACAGTACTCTGCTAAGTATTAGCTACATCCTATTTTTTTTATAATCTTACCTTATTCAGCCAAAACCGATTTTTGTAGGAGTTGGTATAGTGTCGTCAACTCGTGTACAGTAAGCGAACGGTGTACAGTAGCGGGGGAGGGGGAGCGGGGGGGGATTTAAATAAAGCGCGGGCCGATCGCTTATCCTTTCTTTCCAGCGTCTGTGGCAGTAAATCTTTTTCTTTGTCTTTACAGCCAGCAAGAAAATCAAAAATTCTTCAAAATGCCATCTTGTGTTGCCTACAACTGCGTGAAGCGATCAGACGATAGTTCCAAGGTTACTCTGTTCAGGTATGTTGAAATGATTTCAGTTGCAATATACAGTATTATATTTTTTATTATAGTTTTTTATGTATTTATGCTAATGCTAGCACGCAATAACTAGCTTAAACTAATTATCTTTACATTTGATAATATGTTATTGTTATATATTCATGTTGTGATCACATAATGGATAAGGATCACATTCTCTTAATATATATCCAGGATCACATCTGTGTGTAACATTGATAAACAATTAAGAAAATACTCTCAAGTGATTTTTACACATTTTTTTTATTAAAGTAACGTTAACGCTTCCATTTTCTTAATTTACTTTAACAGACTGTATTGTGACTAATTTAAGTAAGGTATAGATCATGCTTTCTAAAGGGATTTTCTGCAGTGAGTGCTTTTACTTCAACTGATTACACTAAATATTTTACAGTTTTCCTGTCCTTGATAAAAAAAGGAGGTGTCAGTGGGTCAGAAACATTAACCCGCAAAAATTGGAAGCCATCCCGCCACTCCCGCATATGCGCTCACCATTTTACAAAGGAGTGTTTCCTAACTGGCAGTGCGGGAAGGAAACTAAATTCAACTGCTGTGCCTACAATCTTCAACATCACCAGTGACAACAGATACAGGTAAGTACTGTGTACTTAGATCACTCGTACATGGCTGGAAGTGTTACTTCTGCCTCTGGAGAAGTCACAACTTGTGAATCAGAGATGGAAGTGACATTACCAGAGTCAGGAAATGTTGAAGATAGCATCACTCAGCCAAACACTGATGACCACAGTTATATTGGAGTATCTTCCAAAACATTGAAGCACCAAATCGGACATAAATTGACCACCTGCCGCAAAAAACTGAAATTGGAAAAACAGAAGACAAGACTTTTGCAAAGGAAGATTTCCAGTTTAACTGAGGTCATCAGTGTGCTGAAGCAGAAACTGCTGATATCAACAGGCTGTGCAGAGATGCTGGAAGCCTCCTTTAGTGGTGTGCCAAAAGCGCTACTCACACGAATCACACAAAAGAAGAAGGTTAAAGTGTCTGAGGAATTGCGTTCATTCGCCATGACTCTGCATTTTTATTCCGCTAAAGCTTATGCTTATGTTCGTGAATGCCACGACATCGGAGCACATGTGATGTCACTGACATGTGATGGTCCATCATGCCACTTTTCCATGTTGAGAGCCCTAGGAGCAAGCTTGGATGTGCATGACATGAAACCCTCATTTCCACATCCGGCAGATCCCTCAAAAATGGTCCATGCAGTATTTGATGTGTGCCACATGCTGAAACTGATCAGAAATACATTGGCTGACGGAAGTCATTTGCTAACTCCAACAGGAAAAATCAGTTGGAAATATCTCCAGGAGTTAAACAAACTTCAGGAGTCACAGGGACTGCGACTTGGAAACAAGTTGAAAATGGCCCACATACGGTGGGATAAACAGAAGATGAAGGTGAAGCTTGCAGCCCAGGTGTTCAGCAGCAGTGTGGCAGATGCTCTTGAGTATTGCAACACACAGCTCCATCTGCCGCAGTTCAGAGGATGTGAAGAGACGGTGGACTTCCTGAGAACTATTGATGCTGCCTTCGATGTCCTCAACAGCAGGAATCCTCTAGAGAAAGGATACAAAGCACCGCTGAGGACATCTAACAAAGACCGTGCTGAAGAAATCCTTCTGAAGGCACAAAAGTCTCTCCTGGAACTGAAAGATCAGACAGGCAAACCGCTGTATGCTGGGAAACAAAAAACTTGTGTAATTGGTTTCATTGCCAGTTGCATAAGTGTATGGAATGTTTTCCAGGAAGCTGTGTGTAGGCCAAATGCCCAATGCCGTTACCTCCTCACTTACAAGCTGAGTCAAGATCATCTTGAACTGTTCTTTTCCTCTGTCAGAGCACGTGGTGGATTTAACAACAACCCTACTGCAAGACAGTTCACAGCTGCACACAAGCGTCTTCTTGTGAAATTGCAAGTGAAGACTGGAACAGGCAATTGCATCCCCCGCGACACCACCACCATCTTGGAGGCAACACCTGCGGCAGCAAACACCTCGCGCAGATATGACCTTCAGCCTGTTGAGCATGCAGAGCCAGAGCATGATTACCACCAATGCCCAAATGTTGATGCTATTTCTGAGTACAAAGACGCAGCTATCAACTACATTGCTGGCTTTGTTGTAAAAAAGATCAAAGAAAAGCACAACTGCATGACATGTGCTGATGCGCTGACTTCTGATTCCACTGTGCATCCCTTTGTTCTCCTGAAGACTCATGGAGGTTAGCAACAACCATCACCATGGGATAGTTGCTGTTTGTTCAGAGGCAGAGCGTTGCTTTCAACGTGTTTTGAGATCAACATCTGGCAAGCTCCCCCAGGGATATGGCTTAACATCAGCCATCACATATCAAGTTCTGGATTACAGTGCAGACAAGATGTTGTTCCCAGAGTTGCATGACCACATGTTTGAAACCACTGTTGAGGACAATCATGTACATCTACTGGTGAAAATGGCATTCTCTATATACTGTAAAGTAAGGATGCACCACTTAGCCAGACGTGAAACTGAGAAAATGACAAAAGACATTGTCAGGCATAAATACACCAAGTTGGTCCATTTTCATCATCAGTAGTTACATGATGCTACATGCTGAGGGTTGCTTAAATGAACAGCTTTCTTCTTCTGTTTTTATATAACTGTTTCATGTAATATACACCTCTCCTGGAACCATCACCTTATCGTGGTGGAGAGGTTTGTGTGTCCCTATGAACCTGAGGGCTGTGTTGTCTGGAGCTTTGTGCTCCTGGTAGGGTCTCCCAAGGCAAAGTGGTCTCAGGGGAGGGGCCAGACAAAGAATGGTTCAAAAACCCTATGAAAAAACGAGGTAGAGATAGAGTGACCCTGCCCGGAGGAAGCCCGGGGCCCCCATCTGGAGCCAGGCCCAGATGGAGGGCCCAGATGGAGGGCCCGTCAGCGAGCGCCTGGTGGCCGGGTTTGCCACGGAGCCCGGCCGGGCACAGCCCGAAAAAGCTACGTGGCACCTCTCTCTCCAACCCATGGGCCCACCACCTGTGGGAGGAACCGCTGGGGTCGGGTGCGCTGCCATATGGGTGGCAGTGAAGGTCAGGGGCCTCGACAGACCAGACCCGGGCAGCAGACGCTGGCTCTGGGGACGTGGAACATCACCTCTCTGTGGGGGAAGGAGCCGGAACTTGTGCGGGAGGTGGAGCGCTACCAGTTGGATCTGGTGGGGCTTACCTCTACGCACAGTCTCGGTTCTGGAACCATACTCCTGGATAGGGGTTGGACTCTTTTCTTCTCCGGAGTTGCCCAGGGTGTGAGGCGCCGGGCGGGTGTGGGGATACTCACAAGCCCCCGGCTGAGCGCCGCTACGTTGGAGTTTACCCCGGTGGACGAGAGGGTCGCCTCCCTACGCCTGCAGGTTGTGGGGGGGAAAACTCTGACTGTTGTTTGTGCGTATGCACCAAACAAGAGCTCAGAGTATTCGGCCTTCTTGGAGACCTTGAATGGAGTCCTGTATGGGGCTCCAGTGGGGGACTCCATAGTTCTGCTGGGGGACTTCAACGCGCACGTGGGAAATGATGGAGACACATGGAGAGGCGTGATTGGGAGGAACGGCCTCCCTGATCTAAACCAGAGTGGTTGTTTGTTGTTGGACTTCTGTGCTAGTCATGGATTGTCTATAACGAACACCATGTTCGAACATAGGGATGCTCATAAGTGTACTTGGTACCAGAGCACCCTAGGCCAAAGGTCAATGATCGATTTTATAATCGTTTCATCTGATCTGAGGCCGTATGTTTTGGACACTCGGGTGAAGAGAGGGGCAGAGCTGTCAACTGATCACCATCTGGTGGTGAGTTGGGTCAGAGGGTGTGGGAAGACTCTGGACAGACCTGGTAAGCCCAAACGGGTAGTGCGGGTAAATTGGGAACGTCTGGAGGAGGCCCCTGTCCGACAGACTTTCAACTCACACCTCCGGCGGAGCTTTTCGTGCATCCCTGTGGAGGCTGGGGGCATTGAACCCGAGTGGACAATGTTCAAAGTTTCCATTGCTGAAGCTGCGGCGGGGAGCTGTGGTCTTAGGGTCTTAGGTGCCTCAAGGGGCGGTAACCCACGAACACCGTGGTGGACACCGGTGGTCAGGGAAGCCGTCCGACTGAAGAAGGAGTCTTTCCGGGATATGTTATCCCAGAGGACTCCGGAGGCAGTTGCAAGGTACCGAAGGGTCCGAAGGGCTGCAGCCTCTGCCGTGAAAGAGGCAAAGCAGCGGGTGTGGGAGTAGTTCGGAGAAGACATGGAGAAGGACTTTCGGTCGGCACCAAGGTGATTCTGGAAAACTGTTCGCCACCTCAGGAGGGGGAAGCGGGGAACCATCCAAGCTGTGTACAGTAAGGATGGGACGCTGTTGACCTCAACTGAGGAGGTAATAGGGCGGTGGAAGGAGCACTTTGAGGAACTCCTAAATCCGACTAATACGCCCTCTATGGTAGAGGCAGAGCTGGAGGATGATGGGGGATTGTCGTCAATTTCCCTGGTGGAAGTTGCTGAGGTAGTTAAACAACTCCACAGTGGCAAAGCCCCAGGGATTGATGAGATCCGTCCAGAAATGCTTAAAGCTCTGGGTGTGGAGGGGTTGTCTTGGTTGACACACCTCTTCAACATTGCGTGGAAGTCGGGGACGGTGCCTAAGGAGTGGCAGACCGGGGTGGTGGTTCCCCTTTTCAAAAAGGGGGACCAGAGGGTGTGTGCCAATTACAGGGGTATCACACTTCTCAGCCTCCCCGGTAAAGTCTACTCCAAGGTGCTGGAAAGGAGGGTTCGGTCGATAGTCGAACCTCAGGTTGAAGAGGAACAATGCGGATTCCGTCCTGGTCGTGGAACAACGGACCAGATCTTTACTCTCGCAAGGATCCTGGAGGGAGCCTGGGAGTATGCCCAACCGGTCTACATGTGCTTTGTGGATCTGGAGAAGGCGTATGACCGGGTCCCCCGGGAGATACTGTGGGAGGTGCTGCGGGAGTATGGGGTGAGGGGGTCCCTTCTCAGGGCCATCCAATCTCTGTACGACCAAAGCGAGAGCTGTGTCCGGGTTCTCGGCAGTAAGTCGGACTCGTTTCAGGTGAGAATTGGCCTCCACCAGGAATGCGCTTTGTCACCAATCCTGTTTGTAGTATTTATGGACAGGATATCGAGGCGTAGTCGGGGTGGAGAGGGGTTGCAGTTTGGTGAGCTGGGGATCTCATC
Source organism: Sander lucioperca (assembly GCF_008315115.2). Classification (NCBI taxonomy): domain Eukaryota; kingdom Metazoa; phylum Chordata; class Actinopteri; order Perciformes; family Percidae; genus Sander; species Sander lucioperca. The sequence goes on along the minus strand of NC_050195.1, from coordinate 975,153 downwards.
GCTGCTTTTTGCGGATGATGTGGTCCTGATGGCATCGTCGGCCTGTGACCTTCAGCACTCACTGGATCGGTTCGCAGCCGAGTGTGAAGCGGCTGGGATGAGGATCAGCACCTCTAAATCTGAGGCCATGGTTCTCAGCAGGAAACCGATGGAGTGCCTTCTCCATGTAGGGAATGAGTCTTTACCCCAAGTGAAGGAGTTCAAGTACCTTGGGGTATTGTTCGCGAGTGAGGGGACAATGGAGCGGGAGATTGGTCGGAGAATCGGCGCAGCGGGTGCGGTATGACACTCAATTTATCGCACCGTTGTGACGAAAAGAGAGCTGAGCCAGAAGGCAAAGCTCTCAATCTACCGGTCAGTTTTCGTTCCTACCCTCACCTATGGTCATGAAGGCTGGGTCATGACCGAAAGAACGAGATCCAGGGTACAAGCGGCCGAGATGGGTTTCCTCAGGAGGGTGGCTGGCGTCTCCCTTAGAGATAGGGTAAGAAGCTCAGTCATCCGTGAGGAGCTCGGAGTAGAGCCGCTGCTCCTTCGCGTCGAAAGGAGCCAGTTGAGGTGGTTCGGGCATCTGGTAAGGATGCCCCCTGGGCGCCTCCCTAGGGAGGTGTTCCAGGCACGTCCAGCTGGGAGGAGGCCTCGGGGAAGACCCAGGACTAGGTGGAGGGATTATATCTCCAACCTGGCCTGGGAATGCCTCGGGATCCCCCAGTCGGAGCTGGTTAATGTGGCTAGGGAAAGGGAAGTTTGGGGTCCCCTGCTGGAGCTGCTACCCCCGCGACCCGTTACCGGATAAGCGGAAGAAGATGGATGGATGGATGGATGTAATATACAACCTTCTGTATACCCTCCTAGGGCTTAGTGGTCACATACGTAGACAGCACTTTTTAGCTCTTATGTTCACAATTGTGTTCACTGCTGAATTGGTGGTGTTATGGACACGTATGGGGGTACTTACACTGCCCTCTGGTGGTGTCAGAAGTTTATAACACACTACGGTCAAAATTCAAAATGGCGGCGAACACAAGGGAAGATTCAAGTGGTAGCTCCATACACAAACGTCGACCAGGTAAGAAGTTCTGTCATATTTCATGGCTTATTCCGATTTAGATATTTATAAAAGCCTTGTATATTTGTCATGACATGCAAATTTGAAAAAAAAAGTGTAAAACTAGCAACTTTGTAGGTCACTAAACATGAAGTACACGTAAGTGTACTTATGGACTGATGCTACTCGAAACAGCTAATATGCTTGTAAACATGCACACACGTAAAATGGGAAAAAAGCTAGCTCTGATGCAGCTAAAAAGCTGTACATGGTCCCAATGAAATAAATAACAATTAAATCACTAAATACATACATACATACTTAAATTAGTTGGGTTGAAAATGTTAGTAAAAATGTAATATGCTAGTAAAAACGTGCACATGTAAATTAGCTTGCATATTATCCCATTGGAATAAATAACAAATAAATAATGCAAACCTACATACATAAATAAAATTCATTTGTATTTGATTTTATCATGTTTTTATTTCCAGAGCGTTTTTCTTTGCAAAGAGCATTGGAGCTACTTGGGTTAATTGATGGAGACAACTCAGATTTGGACGTGTCTGACAACGATGATCCCATCCTGGATGGCAATTACCAACCATCACCACAGGAGGAAAGCAGCAGTGTGGACAGTAGTGATGATGAGGACCCCATTCTTGAGCCCACTGACCACAGCAGAGGACGCAAAGATCTCCGTAGTGCAGATAATGGTTAGCCAAGACCCAGTAGATATTTGTTTATTTTATGCAGTTAGGGCCTTAGGGCTATGTGAAGGATTGGAAGCAAAATGCTTATTTACAAAACTTGTTGACAGGTTCATGGACAGGGACAGAGACAAATACAGGTTCATCCCGCACTCTCAGACGTCGCCGTCAAAGTCAAGAGATTGAGGCTGATAGCTCAGAAGATGACTTGGAAGAGCCAACACCAAGACCAAGCCAAACAAAAAAAAAAGAAAAAGGGAGACTCTGAACAAGGTAATTGTTATTATTTTTGGCCTTCACACCTTGAGGGTAAATCTTCAAATTTCATATAAACGTCGGCACAGATTCAAGTATTTTATGCACCAATATACCTCAATTGCTTACATGGGTAAAAATGTAACTTCCTACAATAAATACTATTTTATACTATTTTACAGCAGGACGCTGGAAGGCTACTCCATTGACGCCAAACCTGGCAGAGTATCAGCATCAGGACGAAACTGATCTAGACAGACATGGCTGGACCCCACTAGACTATTTTGAACAGTACATAGATAGAGATTTGATGATGACGATTGCAGAATGCTCTAATATTATGTCACTGTCTAAGAGTGGGGAGCCACTTAACATGACAGTAGATGAGGTTTACCACTTTTTTGGTGCCTGTATTTTGATGTCCTGCATCCGATACCCAACCATTAGGATGTACTGGTCCAAAGCCTTGAAAATCACTGCCATCACTGACAAATTCACACGTGCCAGAGTCTTCAAACTGAGGGGAGCAATGAAAGTGGTTATTGATCATGATGTGCCAGAAGACCTGAGAATGTCGGACAAATTCTGGAAGGTGAGGCCTTTTCTGGATCGGATTCTGCGAGGCTGCTTGTCTCTGAATCGACCTGATTGCGCATCTATTGATGAGCAGATGATTCCTTTCACAGGAGCCTGTCTGTGCAGACAATATCTGCCAATGAAGCCAAACCCAGTTGGCATAAAGAACTTTGTTTGTGCTACAGCAGATGGCATTGTGCTTGACTTTGAGCTGTATCAAGGCACAGGTTCACTGATTGAGAAGGTCGAAGAACCAGAGGGCCTGAGTTTGGGAAGCTTAGTCATCGAGCGTCTGTGCCAAACTCTGCATCGTGGCACAAAGGTGTATTGTGACCGGTTCTTCACCACCATCAAAGGTGCGCAACGAATGATGGAGAAAGAGCTGTACATGACTGGTACAATAATGAAGAACCAACTCGCTGAAGCGAAGCATAAGTTACCCAGTGACAAAGCCATGAAAAACGCAGGAAGAGGTACCTCATCAGAAGTTTCCGCTGAAGATGGAAAGTTGTGTGTAGTGAAATGGTACGACAACAAACCAGTATTGCTGATCTGTTGTTCATGGTACACAGCCTGAAGACACCTGCCAGCGCTGGGACAAGAAAGTGAAACAATATGTCACTGTCTCGCGACCAAGCATTGTCCGTGAGTACAACATCAAGATGGGTGGAGTTGATTTGATGGATAGAATGATAAGTTGCTATCGCATGAGCACCCGTACTAAGAAGTGGACAATGCGGATGGTAATGCACTTCACGGATCTGGCTTTAGCCAACAGCTGGCTACGCTACCGAAAAGACCATGCAATATGTGCTGGACCAAAGACAAGACCCATCCAGTTCCTTCAGTTCCGCATGGAAGTGGCTAAGATCCTCTTGGCCCAGCATCACGGTGCAGATGCAGACCTTTCGACACAGTCAGAGGAAGAAGAAGATTCAAACCAGGGAGTGAAACGTCATGTGACAGAGTTGCCCCATGTCTCGGTCCGCAGGAGGGCTAATGCCCACCTCCCAGAGATGATCGGCCTGAAGAATGCAATGCGCTGCAGACAACTAGGCTGCACTGGAAGAACCAGAGTGCGTTGTATGACCTGCAAAGTGTTCCTGTGCTTGCAAACCGAGTGCAACTGTTACTCAGCCTTTCACACATAAGTGATGGCAGTGATTCTCAAGGTGTGTACATGTTCCTTGGTTCCTCCATGTTCTCCGACTCCGTGAAGGTCAATCAATCAGGTGACCTCTGGGCCTCTGTAAGCAGGCCTGGTCCTTCAGTGCTCAGTTATCGCAGCCTTTAACATGTTCCCTTTTTTACATTACCAATGCAAAATGTCACATGAGCTACTACTATGTTTTTTCTTTTTTTCACTATGATGTTCAAAACACATTAGTAGCCTAATGCAAGAGTGACTATTTAAAATGCTTTGAATGTTTATCAAATGTTCCAAACACTATTTGTAACTGTCCAAAATGGGCAAAAATGCAATGTTTCCATGTTGTTTTTACTCTCTGATAGTCAAAGCATGTTAAAAAAATATGTGTGTATGTGTTATTAATACATTAAAAAACAGTCAGGAAAAAACTGCTATTTTCAAGGCAGAAATAGAGTTTTTCATTCTATTACACAAAGGTGACTTTATTGTGTTTTATGGAAATTCGGACCATGAATCCACATATGTGGACATCATTTTTCTCTAAAAGTACATCATATCAAAAGATGATATTTAGTTTTTATTCTAATTAGGTTCCAATAAGCCCAAATAGCAAAGACAAATAAAAAATGCATGTAAAAAAACAGCTTGGGCCTTAAGAGGATACTGTAGTTTTCACTGTATATACCTCTAATTTATTTATTCAAATTTATTTTAATTTTATTGTGCCTTTCTGTCTTGTGCAATACCTGATTTCCCCTCTTGGGGTCATCATAGAATTGTCCTATCTCTAACTGTATTGTTTTAGTAACCCAACACATGGTTCTTAACAGTGGACAGACATATGTGAATGTGAACTGCAACATCCCATCCCATTCCTTCTAGTCAGTGTCAGTTTTGTGGTTTCTTTCTAAATGCAGTGGCTGACAGTTATAGTTGGTGCATGTAGTGTTCAACATACCGCTTGGAGTACGCTTAACGCGGCACAAGTCTGTAATGAACATGTACAATGCATCAGAAAAATTTCATCTGATTACAAATTCTTGTTTCAATTTTGCGCTAACTCACTGGAAGTGTATATAGTTAATAGTTTGGTCGGTGCTTTCTATTGCTTCAAACTATATGTTGTTCAAAAGATAGCCTTTTTCACTTAAAAAACAAAATAAAAAACGTACAAAGAAAAATAATTTTGTAACTGTTGTTTCTGTTTAGATATTAAATATATTCCCACATTGGTAGCACTCAATTTACGTGTTTTAACTAAGTTCCTCATACGTTCAGCAAATTTTCATGGTAAGGACAGATAAATTAATGTATGACTTAATGCCTAAATAAGAACAAGAATAATTAATGTGGTACTACATGAACTATCAGGAATGTACAAGAACAAATAGTATCTATTTCAGTGTTAGGACCACTTTAATTGAAGGGCCATACATGAAAAAGTCATAAAAAGTTGATAAACATTTGAAATTCAAAGGATACATATAAGCATTGCTTTGACTGGTCAGTATTTTTGACCTGTCCCTTTAACTACAGACTTATCTATAAAACAATAACAATAACACCTTAGTTGTTGCATTTATTCATATATTGTTTTTTGCATTAACTCATGCATGATATTAGTTATTGTACATTACTGGTAGTTCAGTTCAGTAACTATTAAATGAATTAATTTATGATTTCTCATGTATTTAGTATTGTTCTATGTACATATGTATTGTCTTGTCTGAGTATGTACTGTAAGTGATTGGCCTTGTGTCCCCACTCAAGGCCTGTACCTTGACGTGGTGAGTGGGCTTTAAACTAAGACAGGCCTTTTTTATTTTAAATATGTTACCTAAGCTGTTCAACCAACCTCATGCTAACTACCCTGCAATTGTAGAATGAATCCGGTTAAAATGGTGACTTTGTGAGTCTTTTGCAACATGTTTTCCAGTTTCAGCTCCTGGTATGCCACGGTCCATTATCTGCTAGATGACTTCTCCCTCCCTTGTCCTGCCCAGAGTTCATATTACTTGCCTGACTCTTTATTTGATTCAAAGATGATTAAAAACAATACTTTAAAATTGTAAAATTTGTTTTGTGATCAGTTTTCTGGTATATAAAATATTACACACTTTCATATAGCCTACTCTATGTAATATATAAACATTTGCTACTTACTGTATGTGTAACCTTACACGTTTTGCTATTTCTTAATAAACCCTTCTATCATTGTTGATGTTGTACCGTCCGTCTCATATTTCGATATGAAAGGAAATTGAATGCTTTTAATATTATCACCAGGAGGTGAAAATGAGTGCCACCATACATAACGTTTAACTTTATTACAGACAACAGGACATACATATTGTCATTGACATCAACAGTCAACGACAATGTTCATTATAATACTTCACTTTGCCATGTATTAATTAGTAATGCTTATCAAAATAAACAATGGATGTTTTGAGAAAACCAAGGCGATGTAATCACTATGTCTGTAACGTTATCTATGTACAGTGTGACCGTCCCCCATGCTAGCTACCGCTGATGTTAGCTACAAGCCAGATGGCCCTGGCAGTTTTGGGAAACGCTAATGACGTTACATCCACGTAACAGGCTTTACAGCATACATACATACATACATACATACATACATACATACATCATAACATAATACCATGGATGTATTAATAGAACACATAGTGAATTACAGCCATTAGCTGCTGGAGCTACATCCATTACAGCTACAGGACTCAAAACAGTCATATGAGCATGCGCAGTGCAGGCGATGCGGGCGGGCGCAGTCCCGCGGCTCTGCTCGCGCTCATTATGCGCATTCATCATGCCAAATTTAATAATTCTGGATTCGCTTCTAGTGAATGTTAAAAATGTTAAAAACGTGACGTTTTAAACAAGGACCCTTTACTTGTTCGGGCTGGTAAGTTGATAAACCCAGAAACAAATTATCCGCTGGATAATAGACGTTTCTTTCGCCATGCAAAGTCTATGTGAAAAGTCTTTCTGGGCCATGGGGTGCAGTACCACCGTTATCCGCTAAGCCCATGGTGGCTTTTAGACTTGGTGCGCTTCCTGGGGGCTTGGGTGAAGCCCCATGCAGCAGAGTAGGATAATTGCTAGCCCCGCTAGCTGGCCCAGATGCTAGCGGGTGTTAGCAGCAGATGCTATCCGACTCTACTTTTCACAAATTTAACAACACAGTTGGACAATTTTATATCTAACATAAGAAATTATTCGTTTTACCTCTGACTTACCTTCAAAAACGATGGAGACAGTGGTAATTCAGTATCTATCTTCTTCCCAAGTTGTCTGAGCCAAGAAATTTGTGGCTCAAGTGCAGTTAGAAAGTTCTGGAGAAGGCGGAGACGTCATGACGTCAGACGCACAGCATCACGAAAAACCTAATTGATGCAGGTTCACTCAAATGAGAATAGCAGGTTACATGTGTGCTGAGGGAACAATATGTAATTCCAAGTTGAAATACTCCACAAATGTAGATTGCCTCCACTAAAGCAGAAATCTGAATGAAACTCACTCAGAACTTTACGCTACTTCAACTACTGCTGAAATACACTTTTTAGAGTGTACAATACTGTAATGACAGTGCAGCCGAAACTTTTGAAATACAGAACAGAAGTTTTGATCAATTTCATCAAAAACAATTTTCACATTGTGATATCATGGTATTTATTTTTTTAAGAGCTGTACTTCAACTTGGTCATATTCGCATAGAGTGTTCCATGGTCTTTTGCAGACGCAGCATTGTAGAATATCCGGTAGTGTATCTAAATAAATATATAAACATATGATGACGAGAGAAGATTCCTTACCACAAAACATCAGAGCAGTGTTTTGCAGTTCAATAACAACTGCAATTACCCATTCCAAACAGGTAAAGTGTTATGGTTTGGGACATTTCTGTTACCTGTTTGGACTTTTCTGTTGCCTGTATTTTCATTTCTGTATGTTCCCTGTGTTTGGATATTTATTCTGTATATTTCTGTTCCCTGTTATGTTGATGTATCCTGTTTTGTGTATTTTGGTTTCCTGTTTTATTTTGATAGTCCTGTTTTCTGTCTTGCCTGGTCTAGTTTTACTTTCTGTTTTCCCGCCTTGGTTGATTGTCCTGCCCCGCCCTGATGTGTTTCACCTGCTGTATCACCGGTCACTCATTTGTTCATTACCTCATGTATTTAACCTCTGTGTTCCCTTTGTTTCTTGTTAGATCATTTTGTGTCCGTGTGTGTCCGTTGCCCTGTCTTTGTGAGTTTTCCCTCGGAGTTTTTCTGTGTTCTTTTCCAGTCCGTGTACTGTCGTTTTTTGTTATTAAATAATCAAGCTCAAACTATCTCCTGCCTACCTGCCTCGCTCTGCATTTGGGTCCACTTTTTCCCGAACTCGTAACAGAATGATCTAACCATCATGGACTCAGCGGAGAAGCTTGTTTTGGTGAAGAAGGTGTTGGAGTGCGGTGTTTGCTCTGCTCTGAGCCTGACCGGCACCCTCCTCTTCTGGAGAAGCTCACCATTCAGCAGCAGTGGTTGTCGGAGAGACCCTGGGTGAGTCACTTCGTTCCCCAGTTGGAGGGTTTTAAACACTGGCTAAATAATTTTTTTCAAGCCACCTCCAGTGACTCTCCCACCAGCCTGCCTCCTCCCCAATCGGCAAACACCGTGGCCGTCGGTGCATGTTTTGTCAATCCGCCCTCTTCCTTTCCGGCTTCCCCAGAACCCACCAGCACCCACAGAGGCCGAAGACGGGGAAAAGGACGTAATGGCTCCCGTCGCCATGCCTCGCTCTTCACCCCAGGGTCCTCGCTCCCTAGCGTCCCCGAGCTGACGTGCAACCCTTCTGTTCCTGAGCTGACGTGCAACCCTTCTGTTCCCGGGCTGGCGTGAGGCTCTCCTGACCCTGGGCTGACGTGCGGCTCTCCTGACCCTGGGCTGACGTGCGGCTCTCCTGACCCTGGGCTGACGTGCGGCTCTCCTGACACTGGGCTGACGTGCGGCTCTCCTGACACTGGGCTGACGTGCGGCTCTCCTGACCCTGGGCTGGCGTGCGGCTCTCCTGACCCCGGGCTAGCTAGCAGCCTCCCTAATCCCCGGCTAGCTAGCAGCCCCACTGAATCCAGGCTAGCTAGCAGCCTTCTTGAGCCCCGGCTGGCTAGCAGCCTCTCTGAACCCCGGCTAGCTAGCAACCTCCTTGAGTTCCAGCTAGCTAGCAGCCCCCCTGAGTCCTAGCTAGCTAGCATACCCCCTGAATCCAAGCTAGCTAGCAGCCTTCCTGAGCCCGCCTAGCTAGCAGCCCCCCTGGTCCCCAGCTGGCTAGCAGCCTCTCAGATTCCCCGCTAGCTAGCAGCTCCCCTGAATCTAGGCTAGCTAGCAGCCTCTCAGAGCCCCAGCTAGCTAGCAACCCCCCTGAGTCCCTGCTAGCTAGCAGCCTCCCTGATCCCCAGCTGGCTAGCAGCTTCCCAGATTCCCAGCTAGCTAGCCGCCCCCTAGAATCCAGGCTAGCTAGTAGCCTTCCTGAGCCCAGGCTCGCTAGCAGGCCCCCTGAATCTAGGCTAGCTAGCAGCCTTCCTGAGCCCCGGCTGGCTAGCAGGCCCCCTAAATCCAGGCTAGCTAGCAGCCCTCCTGATCCCCGGCTGGCTAGCAGCCTCTCAAATTCCCCGCTGACTAGCAGCTTCCCAGATTCCCCGCTAGCTAGCAGCCCCCCTGAATCTAGGCTAGCTAGCAGCCTCTCCAGTGTCCCCAAGCTGCCCAGTGTCCCAGCACTGCCCAGCTTTCCCGAGTTTTCCGGTGTCCCCGAGCTTCCTAGTGTTCCCGAGCTTCCTAGCGTTCCCGAGTTTCCTAGCGTTCCTGAATTTCCTAGCGTTCCTGAGTTTTTTAGAGTTCCCTAGCGTCCCCAGGCTGTCCGGTATCCCGAATCGCAGGCTGACTAGCAGCCCTCCTGATCCCCGGCTGGCTAGCAGCCTGCCAGATCCCCGGCTGACTAGCAGCCTTCCTGATCCCTGGCTGACTAGCAGCTTTCCTGATCCCCGGCTGACTAGCAGCTTTCCTGAACCCCGGCTGGCTAGCAGTCCTCCAGATCCCCGGCTGACTAGCAGCTTTCCTGATCCCCAGCTGACTAGTAGCTTTCCTGACCCCTGGCTGGCTAGCAGCTTTCCTGACCCCTGGCTGGCTAGCAGCCTTCCAGACCCCCGGCTGACTAGCAGCTTTCCTGATCCCCAGCTGACTAGCAGCTTTCCTGAACCCCGGCTGGCTAGCAGTCCTCCAGATCCCCGGCTGACTAGCAGCTTTCCTGATCCCCAGCTGACTAGTAGCTTTCCTGACCCCTGGCTGGCTAGCAGCCTTCCAGACCCCCGGCTGACTAGCAGCTTTCCTGATCCCCAGCTGACTAGCAGCTGTCCTGAACCCCGGCTGGCTAGCAGTCCTCCAGATCCCCGGCTGACTAGCAGCTTTCCTGATCCCCAGCTGACTAGTAGCTCTCCTGATCCCGAGCTGGCTAGCAGCTTTCCTGATTCCCAGCTGGTTAGTAGCTTTCCTGATCCCCGGCTGGCTAGCCGCCCTCCTGAATCCCGGCTGGTGTCCAGCCCCCCTGAACTAGCTATAACCGCCCCTGAGATTTTGCCGGTCTCCGGCGCCCCTGAGACCGTCCCTGAGACCGCCCCTGAGACTTTGCCGGTCTCCGGCGCCCCTGAGACTGCCCCTGAGACCGCCCTTGAGACCGCCCCAAAGACTTTGCCTTTGTCTTGCCCCCCAGAAACTTTGCCTGTGTCAGTCAGACCGACTCCTGCCCCTCGTGTCCTGTCGGCGGTCAGGCCGACTCCTGCCCTGTCAGCGGCCAGACCGACTCCTGCCCCACATGTCCTGTCGGCACCCCAGTCAACCTCTGCCCCAGTTGCCTGGCCGCCTGGCCCCAGCCCCGCTGACCCGTCGCCTGGCCCCAGCCCAGCTGACCCGTTGCCTGGTCCCGGACCAGCTGACCCTTTGCCTGCGCAGCCTCCCAAGGGACTCCGCTTTGCTGTTATGGTTTGGGACATTTCTGTTACCTGTTTGGACTTTTCTGTTGCCTGTATTTTCATTTCTGTATGTTCCCTGTGTTTGGATATTTATTCTGTATATTTCTGTTCCCTGTTGTGTTGATGTATCCTGTTTTGTGTATTTCGGTTTCCTGTTTTATTTTGATAGTCCTGTTTCCTGTCTTGTCTGGTCTAGTTTTACTTTCTGTTTTCCCGCCTTGGTTCATTGTCCTGGCCCGCCCTGATGTGTTTCACCTGCTGTATCACCTGTCCCTCATTTGTTCATTACCTCATGTATTTAACCTCTGTGTTCCCTTTGTCTCTTGTTAGATCATTTTGTGTCCGTGTGTGTCCGTTGCCCTGTCTTTGTGTTTTCCCTCAGTTTTTCTGTGTTCTTTTCCAGTCATGTACTGCCGTTTTTTGTTATCATTAAATAATCAAGCTCAAACTATCTCCTGCCTGCCTGCCTCGCTCTGCATTTGGGTCCACTTTTCCCGAACTCGTAACATAAAGATTATTTTGCGTTGGGTTACTCATTTCAAACAATACTCGGATTGCATGCCAGTCCTCGAATTTGAAGACCATGCCTTCCAGTCGGTCTTGCTTTGTTTCACCATCAGCAAAGGCCCACTGAATATTTCGGCAGTTCTCCTCTGTCAGCCAGTCACCACCGACTAAAAGATTGGAGATGCCATCTGGGCCATTCGGCACATACCTACATAGATGACAAATAATTGGTCTACTACCGTCATAAAAAGGCCTTCTCCAACCATTCTGAAGGTGGCGAAGTACATCCATGAGGTCCGCAGTTTTGTTCTCATCCTTGAAGAGAAGTCCCAAGGGGTACTGTAAATACATAAAGGTATATAATTATTACTTAAATAGTCTGTGTATTCACAATGCTAGTGGAAAAAGCATACATTAATGGATTATTATCAGTACTCACATCTATGGAGCGTTGTGCCATTTCACCAGTGTAGTCATGGGGAATGTGATGCACCACAATGTCCGAGAATGGTTTCAACACTGAGAAGTACTTTGTTAACATTCTGCTCCCAATGACAATGAACTCTCGTCGCATGTATGTCTGAGTTACAAGTCCAGGAAGAGATTTCCCAAGGTTATACTCCAAGAGGTCTTGAATCGGTTTGTTATTGAGGTGGTATGTGGGGATCCTGTCTTGTACGGCAATGTGATGTATCCAATGTATGCTTTGATTATTGTGGATGGTGGACTGGTGGTGAGTGCGGATGAAGAAGTCCAGATTATCAAATATGATTGCATATGTAGGTGGTGGAGTTGACTGTGTGTCTGGCAGAGTCATTGGTATCAAAGATGCTTCTCCAGCAGCCTGGACCTCATTGCAGCTTTTAGTCACCTCCTCTGTTTTGATAAATACAATAAACACAACAAAAATAATCACCCTTTATGTATTGATGACATAACCTAGGTGTATGAGATTGTGTGTTTGTTTGCTCACCTGATAACTGAAGGTCTTCCATGCTACGAAAGATCTTGTTGAGTGCCATCTCAGAATGATCGCTGATGACTTCATCCTCATTGACTGTGTGCGTTTCTGCTCCCATATTCAGAAAGATTTCGTTCTGATGCTTCAGCTGACAAAGACCAGCCCGATATTCATTAGCCATCGCCTTCTGCTTTCCGACTGCAGCCTTGTGACTTGTTGTTATTGACATTTTGCTGAGCCTTTCAAAGACAGCCTTCTTTGCCCCACCATATTGAAGGATACTATTCAAATAGTACGCAAATGCTGACATGCGTGGTTGTCTTCCTCTTAAAGCAATGGCGGCTGCAGCACAGGTGGCATGAAGGGAGTTGTTGGTGATGGTTGAAAAGACAGATGAAAGGAATGGTGAAATACGGTCGAGATCAGAATGTACACTGGAAAATGAAAAGGACTTTAGGTCTTTAGCTGATGACCTCCACAGCATGAAGCCTTCATTGGGGTTGCAGAGTGTTTTACACTCATCCCGAATTAGCTCAAGGATATTGAGTTTTATTTCCTTGACAAGCTCCTTGTGCTTGATCATCAACTTGGCAGCGGTTTTCCATTTTCTCTTGTTGATATTGTTTACTATCAGAGCATCTTCTGGATCACAGACTTTGATTACATTTTTCTGTGATGGGTAGTGGGTGATGACCTGAAAAGATAAGTTTTAGATTGAGACCATTTTACAGTGGGAATTGTTTGTTAAATATTGTAAAGCACTAGGTCTGTGGCTACATTGACATTGTGGTGACATTAACATAATGTTAGGACAGGATCTGACTCATGACAAGCAGTTGCTATGGCGAGCCATAAATAACATGTACAGTGGCTTGCAAAAATCCACCCTTTAAGGCCACCAATTTTCTTTGTGAATAGATGTGTAGATCCAAACCAAGTATAGGGGGCAAAACTTAGTTCAATAACTTCATGTAAAAAAAAAAGTATAAAATCAACTGCTGTTTTGTAGCTCACATAAAAGTCGAGGAAGTTGGAGTTAAAGTAATGTAAAGTAAAAAGTTAAAGTAATGTAGGCTACACCACGTTACAAGCTTACCTCCGTAATACTCCTCCGAGCAGTATTGGGTCGACAAGGACTTGAAGGGTTTGGGCGAAACTTTTTCAAATCCCTCTGTGTTTTTGAGGGAGTAGGCTCCCGTTGTCTTTTGTCAGCATCGGTCGATCCCGTCGCTTCCTCGTCTTTCTCGTTCTCTACCCATGACCTATACACTGGCAAATTGCGTTCTAATCGCAATATAATTGTCTTACACCGCTGGCAAATGCGATCAGAGCTTGATGTTTTCTGCTCGACCGTCAATCTGAGATGTTTCAGTCGGTCTGAGATGCTATGAGGTTTTTTTGCAAAAATGTTGGTGGAGTGGCGGTGGACACCAGCTATAATCATATTTTGTTTACACAAACGGCAAAAATCGTCAGCCGCATAACATACTGTCTATAATATATATATATAATATACAGTATAAGAAGCATTACAGCCACTGTGCCGTGAACGTGCCACATTCTCTCTGGTTGAGACGTTTCTCCGTCGCTCTACATACGTCATCTCCTTCATCGCTCTGATTGGTTGAAGGACTATCCAATTGCGCCCAGAGGCATTTGAGCGGCGTCCGTTGGTGACGCCCCTTTGGAAATGAACTGTCAATGAACGTTCCCCAGACCCACTCTCAGTTACAACTGAGAAAGGTCTGGTGTCAGCCAGGCTACTATCACTGTGCAGTGATAAATAAAAAAAAATAAATAAAAAATAATAGGTATACCCGGACGCTGTGCCGAGGATAAGATCAGGCTAACCCGGCTGCTGTGCCGAGGATAATAACATGTAACTCGGCCGTCAGGCCGAGAGCGAGTGTAGCCAAACCCGTGCGCTATGCCACGGTAAGAGTAGTTAACCCGGCCGTCGGGTCGAGAGTGAATGTAGCCAAACCCGTGCGCTCGTGCCACGGTAAGCGTTCTAACCCGTGCACTTGTACCACGGTAAGCGTTCTAACCCGTGCGCTTGTGCCACGGTAAGCGTTCTACCCCGTGCGCTTGTGCCATGGTAAGTGTTGTAACCCGTGCGCTTGTGCCACGGTAAGCGTTCTAGCCCGTGCGCTTGTGCCACGGTAAGTGTTGTAACCCGTGCGCTTGTGCCACGGTAAGCGTTCTAGCCCGTGCGCTTGTACCACGGTAATGTTGTAAGAGAGAGAATAGGACAGACAGATATATAGACAGACAGATATATATATATATATATATATATATATATATATATATATATATATATATATATATATATATATATATATGGGGTGTGAATACATGTGTGTATATGTGTTATTTATAATCTCACATGGATTTTCTTTTCATCTGTTGGCTAGCTTTTGTACCGGCTAATTTACACAATTTATTTCTCTTTTATTTTGGGGGCTGCATATCATACAAGTCTGATACAAGCCGAATCAAACTCTGATTCTCTACAAAGCACTATACACTTCAAAGCTGAATCAATTCAGTTTTATTGAGGCCAATTTAAGTAAGTATGTTCCTTTCACCAGTTCTCGTCACGTTTTGGGGGATCAGCTTTTGGCCTTCTAACCCCCTAATTATCATTTAATAATGATGGAGTCTAATCTCCAAAGACTGTACATGTCATATCATGCATTCGTACAATAAATCTTTGCAAATCTGCAACGAAGTCTCTCCTGATTGAAATGGAGCTCAGCAAAAATTCTGACAGGAAGACTTCTAACTAATCATGTTCTCTCTCTTCTAAACTGAACAGATGTTAGAGACGCCCACTTTAGCTAACCAATCAGAAGAGGCCCTGAATTTCTCAAGCCAATCACAGCACGACACCCCTGTTTTAAACCTGTCTCTCTCTGCTGCTCAGTTGTCATTTCAGGCTAAGAACAACCCTCCTCCTCCCCTTGCTCCTCCGGCCTTCATCCCGCACGGCTCCTGGTTCCTCCTCCAACCAGACTGCGTCGGCTCCTCGGTTAGACATTCGGGTTCCTCACACCGCCATCAGTGTCTAGACTCCATCGGGGGATCAGCTTTTGGCCTTCTAACCCCCTAATTATTATCATTTAATAATGATGGAGTCTAATCTCCAAGACTGTACATGTCATATCATGCATTCGTACAATAAATCTTTGCAAATCTGCAACGGAGTCTCTCCTGATTTGAAATGGAGCTCAGCAAAAATTCTGACAGGAAGACTTCTAACTAATCATGTTCTCTCTCTTCTAAACTGAACAGATGTTAGAGACGCCCACTTTAGCTAACCAATCAGAAGAGGCCCTGAATTTCTCAAGCCAATCACAGCACGACACCCCTGTTTTAAGCCTGTCTCTCTCTGCTGCTCAGTTGTCATTTCAGGCTAAGAACAACCCTCCTCCTCGCCTTGCTCCTCCAGCCTTCATCCCACACGGCTCCTGGTTCTGTTATGGGCAGCCTTCCCCTGTCCTGCCTGGATGTCTTTTCCTGTGTGTCTGTCTGTGTTGTGTCTTGTCTGTGTTTGTTTCTGTGTGGAGTACTGGAGGCGTGGTCCGTGATCTGGGTCAAGGGGCGTGGCCGCATCAACTCTGCTCAGCCGATCTCCGCAGCTGCAGCTCATTCATTCCTCATCACCTGCAATATTTAACCCGGGCTGATCTTCCTGTCGGCGCCAGTTCGTTAACCTCAACCCATGTGGTAACTTGGCTCTAACCCTGACGAATTCTAGTTGTTCCTGTGATTCCTTGCTGATACCTTGTCCTGTGTTCTCACTCTAGTTTCCGCTCAGTCCTGCTGCATCTCCACGGCGTCTGCATGCTCCAGTCTCACCTGCCAGCCTCCGTCTTCACTTCAGGAACCCACCAGTGATCTCGCCTCAGCCGGTCTCCTCTCGTGCTCCGAAACTGCCGGACCAGTCTGGAGCTTCCCGGTTTAGGAACCATCGTCTGTCTCCTTGAGTACCTGTTGCTCTAATAAACCTTTTATGACTATTACTGTGTCTGTGTGATATCTCTGCGTTCTGGGCCAAGACAAAACTTTAACAGAACGAACTGGCCATGGACCCTGCAGAGATTTCACACGCAACAGACGAAGACGGCATTTTTCGTGCTATCAAAAACCAAGGAGCTTTGCTAGGGCAGCACGACCAATTAATACATAAATTACTCGAGACAAATCAGCAATTATGCAATCAAGTGACTCAGCTTTCTACTCAAATTGCCACCTTGTCTTTTCCCAGTGCACCCAGTGTTTTGCCTCCTCCCACTCCTTCCTCTCGGTCTGCTTCCTCCGCCTTGGACTCCGCTTCATTCACCCGGGAACCCCCAGTGACTTCACCTGAGCCATTTTTTGGGGAGTTGAACAAGTGCAGAGGATTCTTGCTCCAATGCGGACTCATCTTCCAGCAGAAGCCGTTGTCGTTTGCCTCGGAATCATCCAAGGTACATTACGCTCTGGGGTTACTAAGGGGGAAGGCTCTAGTGTGGGCAGAGGCAATGTGCTCAAATCAACATCTCACCAGTTTAAACTTCTCTGATTTTTCTGCACGGTTAACCACCGTTTTTGACCACCCTGACTATGTGGGCAATGCGTCCAAAAGACTGTTGGCGCTCAGCCAGGGTTCTGAGAGTGTGGCGGAGTACTCCATTGATTTTTGGACATTAGCAGCAGACTCGAGGTGGAACAAGGAGGCACTGCAGGGAGTATTTGTGCATGGTTTGAATCCTGTAATTAAAGATGAGCTAGCCCTTCGCGATGAACCCAGTAACCTGCACAGTCTCGTTTCCCTAGCCATTAAGATCGACAACAGGATTCGGGAGAGGAAACGGGAGAAGGACGGACCCACACACGCCTCAGCTCGGACATCCAAAGTATCTCGAATCTGCCCTTCGACTCCCCGGCGGGAGCTCCCGGCTGTTTCTGTCCCCGCCACGAGGGATGTGGAGGAACCCATGCAATTGGGTCGGGCCCGGTTACCCCCAGCTGAACGCTGGCGCCGCCGACAGGCAGGTGAGTGCCTGTACTGCGGTAATTCCTCCCACTTCCTTGCTAGTTGTCCAGTACGCCCAAAAGAAGGGGCTCGTTAGTCAGAGTGGGAACACTAGCGAGCCCTGTTCCAGAAATAGATCCCACATCTCCTCGCTTATCTCTCCCGGCTACCCTCCAATTTGGTTCACTTTCATTACCCCTTTCAGCCCTAATTGATTCGGGGGCAGAGGACAATTTCATTGACGCCAATCTGGTTAAACAAGCTAACATTCCCCTCGAATCACTCCCAGCTCCCATTAACGTGGCTACCATTGACCGCCAATTATTAGCCAAAGTCACTCACCAGACAGTCCCAGTCACCATCGTCCTGTCCGGTAACCATAGTGAGGAGATAGTCTTCAAGGTGGTGGCAGCATCATTCTCACCTCTCATTCTCGGTTTTCCCTGGCTCTGTACACACAATCCTCAAATTGACTGGAAACACAAGACAATAAACAACTGGAGTAGCTTCTGTCATTCTATGTGTCTCGGTTCAGCTATTCCCCCCAAGCTTGAAGACACCCCTGCTCCTGTAAAACCGCCTGATGTGTCCGGTGTGCCCAAAGAATATCTGGACTTAGCAGAAGTTTTTAGTAAGACAAGAGCACTATCATTGCCTCCCCACAGACCCTATGATTGTGCAATTGAGTTGTTTCCAGGAGCCCCCTTGCCTTCAAGCCGTCTCTACAACCTGTCCAGACCCGAAAGAGAGGCGATGGAGAGGTATATCGGGGATTCACTGGCTGCAGGTATTATCCGCCCCTCCACGTCTCCTGTGGGGGCGGGTTTCTTCTTCGTGGACAAAAAAGACAAAACATTACGGCCCTGTATAGATTTCCGCGGATTAAACAATATCACGGTAAAGAACAAATACCCATTGCCACTCATAAACTCTGCTTTTGAACCCCTTCAGGGAGCCACGGTTTTCTCAAAACTGGACCTCCGCAATGCTTACCACCTCGTCCGGATCCGGCAAGGAGATGAGTGGAAAACAGCTTTCAATACTCCACTCGGACACTTCGAATACCTGGTAATGCCCTTTGGACTAACTAATGCGCCAGCAGTTTTCCAGTCTATGGTCAATGATGTTTTGAGAGATATGTTGAACCGGTTCGTGTTCGTCTACCTGGATGACATTTTGATTTTTTCCAAGTCTCTTCAGGAACATACATCTCATGTCCGACAGGTCCTTAAACGCCTCCTGGAGAACAAGCTTTTTGTAAAAGCAGAAAAGTGTGAATTCCACCGTGAGTCAGTGCCATTCCTGGGGTTCATTATTTCTAGGGGGCAGGTATCCGCTGACCCCGACAAAATTAAAGCTGTAACTGAATGGCCCATACCTCTGTCTCGCAAACAGTTACAGCGTTTCTTGGGGTTTGCTAATTTTTACAGGTTTATCAAGGGTTTTAGCAGAGTAGTAGCGCCCCTTACCAAACTCACTTCCCCTAAGATCCCATTCGAGTGGTCCCCTGAGGCAGACCAGGCCATGAAAACCCTGAAGGAGCTGTTCTCCACCTCCCCAGTGCTCGTTCACCCAGATACTTCTCTGCCTTTTATAGTTGAAGTGGATGCGTCGGATTCAGGAGTAGGGGCCGTCCTCTCACAGCGCTCCTCCTCGGACCAAAAACTCCATCCGTGCGCCTTCTTCTCTAAGAAGCTGTCTCCGGCGGAGAGACACTATGACGTGGGGAACCGTGAGCTGTTGGCCGTGAAGTTGGCCCTAGAAGAGTGGAGACATTGGCTGGACGGAGCCGAGCAGCCGTTTGTGGTGTGGACCGACCACAAAAACCTGGCGTTTATCCAGTCAGCCAAAAGACTAAACTCCCGCCAAGCAAGATGGGCCATCTTCTTCAGTAGGTTCAATTTTACCCTTACTTACCGTCCTGGCTCACGTAATGTAAAACCTGATGCTCTGTCCTGCCAGTTTTCTGTCTCTGAGGAGTCCGGTGAGCCTGACCCCATCTTGCCGCCTACCTGCGTTGTGGCCTCGGTCCGCTGGGAGATCGAATCCCGCATCAGGTCAGCCCAAGAATCCGACCCTGGACCAGCAGATGGACCACCCGGCCGACTATATGTTCCTGCGGCGGTGCGTCCTGAGGTGCTGCAGTGGGTCCATTCGTCCCGTTTCGCCTGCCATCCAGGGAGGCAACGCACGCTCACGTTGCTCAAGAGGCATTTCTGGTGGCCGGCGGCTGAAGCTGATGTCCGGGCTTATGTGGCAGCATGCTCCATCTGCGCCCGAGGTAAAGTCTCCCACCAGTCTCCCTCGGGGTTACTGCAGCCCCTACCGGTCCCAAGTCGTCCCTGGTCCCACATCGCCCTGGACTTTGTCACCGGCCTGCCAGTATCTGAAGGTAATGATACTATACTCACCATTGTGGACAGATTCTCTAAGTCTGTCCACTATATAGCATTACCGAAATTACCGACTGCCAGTGAGGCAGCGGACCTCTTGGTCGTACATGTATTCCGTCCCCATGGAATACCTGTAGACATTGTTTCTGACAGAGGCCCACAGTTTATTTCACAAGTCTGGAAAGACTTTTGTTCTGCTCTCGGTGCTTCCGTAAGTCTCTCCTCAGGATTCCATCCCCAGACGAACGGCCAGACTGAGAGAGCCAACCAGGATCTGGAGGCATCTCTTCGATGCGTGGCGGCTCAGCATCCGTCTTCGTGGGCGAAACACCTGCCCTGGATTGAGTACGCCCACAATTCCCTGACCACCTCTGCTACCGGTCTGTCCCCCTTCGAGGCTTCGCTGGGGTATCAACCTCCGCTGTTTCCCGATCAGGAAAAGGATCTGGCTGTCCCCTCTGTTCAGGAGAACTTACGACGCTGTCAGCAGGTTTGGCGCGACGCTCGGGAGGCGTTGCTGAAGACCACGGAGCGGAATAAGAACTCGGCAGATCGGCACAGGGTCCCAGCTCCCCAGTACCAACCTGGTCAACAGGTATGGCTATCCTCCAGAAACATTCCTCTACGGGTCGAGTCTCGCAAGCTGGCGCCACGGTTTCTAGGCCCTTTCGTCATAGATGCCATAATCAATCCCTCTGCTGTGCGGCTAAAGTTGCCGCGGACCATGAGGTGTCATCCCACCTTCCACGTATCTCAGCTGAAACCAGTCTCGTCCAGTCCCCTGTGTCCACCTGCTGATCCTCCTCCTCCTGTTCGCATTATCGATGACCATCCAGCCTATACCGTCCAGAGATTGCTGGACGTTCGTCGGCGGGGACGGGGCCTCCAGTATTTGGTTGACTGGGAGGGGTACGGACCAGAAGAGCATTCCTGGATTCCTAGGAGTTTCATTTTGGACCCGCAATTGGTGACGGATTTCCATCGCGCTCACCCTGACAAAGTGAGGCCTAGAGGGACGCCAGGAGGCGTCCGTTGAGCGGGGGGTCCTGTTATGGGCAGCCTTCCCCTGTCCTGCCTGGATGTCTTTTCCTGTGTGTCTGTCTGTGTTGTGTCTTGTCTGTGTTTGTTTCTGTGTGGAGTACTGGAGGCGTGGTCCGTGATCTGGGTCAAGGGGCGTGGCCGCATCAACTCTGCTCAGCCGATCTCCGCAGCTGCAGCTCATTCATTCCTCATCACCTGCAATATTTAACCCGGGCTGATCTTCCTGTCGGCGCCAGTTCGTTAACCTCAACCCATGTGGTAACTTGGCTCTAACCCTGACGAATTCTAGTTGTTCCTGTGATTCCTTGCTGATACCTTGTCCTGTGTTCTCACTCTAGTTTCCGCTCAGTCCTGCTGCATCTCCACGGCGTCTGCATGCTCCAGTCTCACCTGCCAGCCTCCGTCTTCACTTCAGGAACCCACCAGTGATCTCGCCTCAGCCGGTCTCCTCTCGTGCTCCGAAACTGCCGGACCAGTCTGGAGCTTCCCGGTTTAGGAACCATCGTCTGTCTCCTTGAGTACCTGTTGCTCTAATAAACCTTTTATGACTATTACTGTGTCTGTGTGATATCTCTGCGTTCTGGGCCAAGACAAAACTTTAACAGGTTCCTCCTCCAACCAGACTGCGTCGGCTCCTCTGTTAGACATTCGGGTTCCTCACACCGCCATCAGTGTCTAGACTCCATCGGGGGATCAGCTTTTGGCCTTCTAACCCCCTAATTATTATCATTTAATAATGATGGAGTCTAATCTCCAAAGACTGTACATGTCATATCATGCATTCGTACAATAAATCTTTGCATATCTGCAACAAAGTCTCTCCTGATTGAAATATGGCCATAGTCCATTTCTCTCGATTCATGTCATAAAGTCAACCTATCCACCATAAATTGACTGTGAGGTAGACAAGTGCCGTAAATTCATGCAGATTGCTTGGTCATCAGGAAATCCTGGAAAAGAATGTGTACACCTAGAAAGAACCACAAATGCCAAACTGTATGCCAAGCCAGCAATCCTCACATTTACCTCAATACAGGACATGCAGAGCAAAGGGCTGATGTCATCTGAGTGGGGTGTCAAATGTGAAGAGCTGAACAATGCTGCAACCAAATGTGGAGTGGATAGTGTGTTTCCTGTTTTTTTTAGAGGAGGGAAACTCCCAGCGGTGGCATTTTTTTTTTCACTAATGAAACAGACAACTGGTGTCAGTTTGAGAGGACGAGAGTGACATTTGATGCAGTGGCAGGACAGTGGAACTGGACAATCTCACCGTTGTATCCATCGTATGATGAGAATGTGGTGGATTTACCAGGAGTCCCTAGGTATATTGCTAGCAAGTCAATACTTTTAAATAATGTATCCATCATGATATCACATTCATATGTGTTTTCTATGACATCTTTAACAGTGAAAAATTGGTTTTGTGTTCACATAGTCCTAATACAGATAGAACAAATTTTGATGTTTTCATTATCAGGTGTCTCTGTTGCTGTAAAAGACTGCCCAACATGTGGCAATGTTGTGAGGTTTCAGGAATATCATTCTGGGTTCCATAACTTCAACAACCGTGTCCTTTTAACACTGCCATTATGTGAGCTTCTGCTGTCTGGTCTGGCGGTAAGGTATCAATAAATGCTTTGCATGATACACAAGCAATTATGTATCATGAAACCTTTTAGCATATCCACCTTTGTAAATCAATAACTTCACCAAGAACTTCACTTTACTATGTTGTTTGACTACAGAACAAGACAACTACTGGTCGCATGCTGGACACTATATCGTTTTTTAATGATAATCGGTACCACCACCAAATAGTGCGGCGAGCTTTCCACCACTTCAGTTCATTGACAAATTTTCAGTTTGACTTCTCCTGCTACCAGTGTGGACACCATCCAGCTGTGGTAGTAGCAGATGCTAACTGGAAACTGGCCTTTGATGTCCCATGTAAGAATTGTTTTGATGTCTGTAATTCATATATTGTAACATTAAATGAATGATTTAGATTCTAATAGCTGATTGTGTTGAAAAACTCCTTTTGCAGTTGAGATATTCAAAAGGCCTGATCCAGATACTATTTCTGACAAAGACTTAGAAGTGGATATTGTAAAGGCCTGGGCAGATCTGGATCGGTCATTAATAGCAGAAGGCCTCATATCAGGTTTGTAAAACATAGTGACAGTGCTACTGTATATATTACCAAACATTTTGAAAAGTGTTAAAAATTCAACCACAATGGTATAAGCCTTACACTCAGAGGAAAACATATGCTATACTAACAACATCCTTGACCAAAGGCATTTACGATGTTACTTTGTTTACTAAAAGGAACATCTGTGGCAAACCCATACTCCACCACTCCTGGATGGTGGTGGAGTCCTTCATTTTTCTTGTGTACATGGGGTGGTATACTACCTGAACTTTCTGTTCTGGACTGAGTCAGCAAGAGACCACACGGACGGCCTACTGAGTTTTAAGCACTTTCCCACCTGTTTCATCTCTGATGTAGCTGGCCAGGTTGCCCACCATACAAACAATCACACAAAACAACTTTTTTTCCAACCACATGATGGAAGACTGTGCCCCAACCTCTGATAACCTGAAACTGGCAGCCAAGAAGGAATTAAAAGTAGAAATGCAAAGAACCTAAGGTCCCCATTCCCATCACAAGAAAACCCTGATAACGACAGACTGGAAGCAAGACATCCAATCACTGGGACATGTGAAAGGTACTCCTTGTACAATAGATTTCACCAAAAAAAACAAAAACGCCCAGAAGAGAAGTTGCGAAGCCTCAACATCTGCCCCACCCTAAGAACAGAAGTGAACTCATCTGTTGCAGAGCAGTTCAATCGTGAACTTGCTTCTGTGAGGTACTCATTGTGCCAAATAAATGAGCCACATTTTAAGCAGACAGTAAGGATGTTAATTGATCTTCACAATGAAAAGAGGAGTTTTAAGGCAGAAATGGAGGCCTTGTGCAACATGGAAGAAGTTTGAA
This sequence comes from Sander lucioperca, assembly GCF_008315115.2. Lineage (NCBI taxonomy): Eukaryota > Metazoa > Chordata > Actinopteri > Perciformes > Percidae > Sander > Sander lucioperca. The sequence goes on along the minus strand of NC_050195.1, from coordinate 951,464 downwards.
GTTGTAGAAATGTTAAAATAACACAGATAGTGCTGTAAACTACGACTTGTAACATGTTCTTTTTGCTGTGGCACAAACTGGTGAAACATAAATGGTGTAACAAAGTAGCACATTTTTTCCTGAAATTCCTACTTCGTTCTTGTCTCTTGTTTTGTATAGAGGGGAAGATTGGAAATGTCAACATACAACCTGACAGCGTTGTGAAGTCTTCCTTCTTGGCACAATCGTATGACGTTGACGATAAGGACAAGGTAAGTAATAAATATCTGTGCCATTTTCCTTTACTCTTACATCTGTTTATGAATCAGGTAAACAGGTAGTAACAGTTATTACTTTGTCATTATGTTTGTATTCAGGAAAAACTCAAGCAGTTATTATGTGGATCTCGTGATGAAAATCAAGCCCTGACTCATTCCACAAGAAGATATCCTGTGTCAATTAAGGACATGCGCAGTGTTTGCCCACTTGAGTTGTTGGCAGAGTCTTCACTGGCTATGCCATGGCTGACAGATGATGTAAGTGTAGATAGATAATTTAGTTTTGGAAGTAACATCTGAAATGAAGTGCAGTGTTTATCATGTACTCAAAAAAAACAAATGGACTTGTATTTCAACTTATTTATTCAATTCCAGGCTGTCAACTATCACATAGCACAGCTGGCTCAAGAAAACATGCTAATATGTTTTGACTTTCTGATTTTCTAATGCCTAAACTAAAAACTAATGCTACATTTTTTGTTGTAGTGTGGTTCTTTGGGTCTTAGTCGACAAACACTAGAGCTGTCAGAGACAACTTTGTGAAACACATCCCTGTAGGTCCTTTTTGTGACTTTTTTCCTAATACAATGTATATATTAACAAAACACATCTACTTTTAATATGGACTTGGAGTTGTACTACCTGAGGTATTTTTTTGTGCTACAGGTCTCTGACAAAATCTTCCTGCCCAGGATTGTAGGTCATTCCTCTCCAGAGACAGGGAACCATTTTATTCTTTGGGTGAGCCACCGTAAATACAAGGTTTTATTCTATGATTTGACTTATTATTATTATTATTATTATTATTATTATTATTATTATTATTATTAGATATTATTATAGAACTGGATATGTCTGTAAGATTTTCTGTACAGAAGTGATCTTGTGCAGCAGCCTACATTAAGAGATGCTGAAACATACGTACATCATGACCTATATTTATTTAAACATTTGTGTTATAATTTTGTCATATATGTTGGAAGGTTGTATAAACTCATGTGTTTCCTTGTAGGTGTTTGACTTCAGAGCCAAAGACATTCGGGTCTACGATTTACTTGGGCTTTATTTAAACATAAGTGACAATGACATTGACCTCCTCAGGTAAAGGGAGAGTAACATAAAATACAATTTTTTTCAGCGATTGGAAAGGTAATGTGACAATATGCTAAAAAAATATTGCTGCTTTTTTGGTAGAAATGTCTTCAGATTTTCTGGCGGTCTTCAAGGATGGAATGTGACATATCCTCCACAGTGGAAGCAGCAGGACTCAGTTAATTGTGGAGTTTTCATGTGTTCTGTGAGTTGCCTGTTCTGTGTGCTGCTTGTCTTCCTGTCCAGTGCAAGTGACATCTGTGGGTTCATCAAAGTAAATTGTTTTGTTCCCAACTAGGCAGCTGAAAATGAAGTGCAACATGTTGCGGTCAGTACAGAGGCTCTGACTCTCAACCAGTGCAGGACTCTGCGGCTGCATCATGCTACCCAAATGATCAAAAATGTCAATGCTGAGGTAGGAGTAATTGATGTTTTATTATGTGACAATATACAGTATATTGTTAAAAAGAAAAGGGCTCTGGTTAGAGCAAAGTTTTTTGTTACACAGGACTTCCCACTTACTGCAGAAGACAAATTAACAATGGAAGAAAAGGAAAGTAAATTAAAAACAGACTCCAGCAGCCATTGCCAGGCTTCGAAAACAAAGTTGTGTTTGTTCCAGCGAGCAACAGGGACAACCAAGTATGTACTACACAAATGACACTCAAAACTTCACACACAACATAGTTGACGAGGTCCGTTATATTTAAGCCACTACTGATTATATGGAAATACCTGTGTAAAGATACTGTGGAATATTTGGAATAAGTGTTTTCTGTTTTATCTACCAGTGTTTTCCATAACCACATAAAGCAATACCAATGGGTACAATGCTCACCTTGCAAAAACTGCCTGCATTTCGAGTGTGCTGGTGTAGAAGGAGACTGGACGTCAAAGGATTTCTTTTGTGGATGCAACAACATCCCAGATATGTAAGAAAAACCTCATACATGTCAGACCAATGGTTGCCATTGAAACCAAATTGATAACTCTTATAGTTTGTCTTTTTTACATTTAATATGAAAGACAAATATTAAAAATGTATGAACATTATTAATAATTACAAAGATATAGACAGTAAGACAAAAAATTATTCTTAGCCTTTACCCACATATCAGCAGTCAGTTTGCTAGTTACATGTCCATTAAATCCAGTGTAATATTTTATCTATTTGCTAATCTAAGGTCAATGTTTCGAAATGAAAAGATGTAAAAACACTGAGCCAATTTCTGCAATGCTTTTGTCTTAAACAGAGACGACATCCTGGAGGCTGTTAAAGCAGAAGACTTTCTGACAGATGAAGAGATTACGGTAAAAACATACATTGCTCTCAAGTGACATGTACAAGGTTTTTACTATGAGGTGGCATTCACAACTTTAACAAGGCTGTTAAAAACTGAATCAACATCTAAAAATACTTTTATATTATATTATTATAGGATCTGGAGAAAAACCTGCAAAGTGGGCATGTTCTGTCCAACAGAATGTATCTGTGGAAACACAGGGGATTTGATCCTGCCCTGAGAAAACATTACAGCGAACATGTCACTTTATTCAATGATATGAAGGTATGTAGACTGTTCTCTTTTGGTCTTATTTGTGGACACAACTCCTGGTCTTCAATCGCAATCACAATAGTATGTGACTGAAAAATATATTGAAGTCACGGATGTTTAGACATATATTCCATATCCCAATGCACATGTTTAGCATATTAACTAACTGTATTTGAAAGCCCAAATTTAGACAGCCTATAATAAACATATATAAGGACATCATGACAAAGAAAGCTATAGTAACAGAGCACATGAACTATTTTGATTTTGAAACTAATATCCTGTCATTTTTGGGGAGGAAACCTTTTTAGTCAGATGAATGCTAGTGGACAGGGACGGATTGACATTACTTATCAAATACATTACAGTACTTTTAGGCAGAGGAGGGGGAAAGGGAGTAATGAATAATTAAAATGTTGCCTTGACTGTGCACAATTTAACAATTTTCTTTGTTAACCCTTCTTAATATCCCCCTGTCAAAGTGTTTTCATGCTTCTTACTTACTTGTTAACAAATAATATAACTACATTTACAGGGAAACTAATTACTGAGTAAGTAATGCCATAGGACAAGTGTCACTTGACTTTGGATAATTTGGAAAACGTAATTTGCAGAATACATACCACAAATAGCAAAATAGAATCATGACTTTCTACTACTAGTTGTTAAAATTGAAACTGAAGTACTTAAGTATGACTATCAATTTTAGTGAGAACATAAATGTACAGTATACAAGACTAAATACTTTAACGGGATTGAAGCTGATAATTTCTGACATGCTTATTATTAAAAATAATTGTATTTCTTGTAGGTGTTGATTCAGTGGTTGCAAGGCAACAGCAACATGTGTCGTTACCAAGCTGAATCTGTGCTTCTAACCACCACACCTTCAAAGGAAAAGAAAGGGTAGGCTACAGGACATTCTTTCCGATGTTGGTGTGCATGTCAATATGAAACATCACCGAATGCATTATGCTTGTTGTAGCATATAGTGAATTAGCAGGTGATGTTTCACATCAATCACATTTACAGATGATTTCCTTTTTCCCCAGAACTGCAAGGAAGACAGCTGATGAAACAGACAGCACAGAAGAGATAAAACCATTTGTAAACTCCCCCCCAAAACCGTTTCCCACAAAAATGTATTTAACTCAGGACAGCTATCTTGTCAAAATTGGCAATCTGTAATATATTAATAAGTGTGTATGTGTTGCAGCCAGAGAGACAGACACTGTTTCCATTCTGCTGAAAGTAACTAGTTAATGCATCTACGTATTAACTCCAGCAACAAAGTTGTTTTGGTTTTATGGCTTTTGCATCTCAGCACATATGAGTAGCTCAAAGGCGACTCCCGATGGTGGAAGCTGTACAGCACATTCACAAGCATCAGAACTTTAATAAATATGAAATTTTGACCCTCGAAGCTTTGATAAACTTCTATTTATTGTCATTGATTAATTATTAAATATGCAATGCTTACATGTAAAACAAACAAATAACAATGGAGCTGAATATAAACATAGTTAAGCAATGAAGTAATTTTGTTAGGCTGGGCTGTCCAGATTCAGGAGCAGACACAGAGAAAAGGTTGGAACAGGTAAAGAGGTTTATTGAACACAAAAAGTAATGAAGGTGCTTTGAAATCCTCTGGGGCTGAGAGCGGGCAGACAGGCGAGGGGCAGGTCCAACAAAAAACAATTCGGCTCAGGCAGGCAGACTGGGCTTCCAGGGCTGAAGCAGGGATCTGGAGCAGGAGCAAAAAAACATACATACAAAGTCAAAACTAAGCTTTCAACAGGAAATACAAAAAGGCAGACTTTCAAAAAACACTTAAGCCGTTTCTCAATCTGTGTTCTTCTATTGACTTGTGTTCTTGTGTCCCTGTGAAACGTCATCTCGTGTTGACCAAGTACTGTCCCAATACACAAGTTCGCATTTCACCAAGAACAGTTAAGATTCCCGGAAATGTTCTTGACAAGCCCATTTTACCGAGGATGCATTGGTTGGTAACTTGTATGAACTTCGCTGCAACCGTATCCCAACATTCATTTCGGCATTCAATGATGGTCGGGTTTCCGGTACATAGACAGCCCAAAAACGGGACAATTTTAACAATTTTTGCCATGTTATTCATCACCAAATTAACTTCCGACCACATTTTAGGCGAGAAATATACGGTTTAGATTTCGAATATAGGCAGTCTTGCGAAAATCTATGCCGAATTGACAATTTGCTCCAAGGTTTTCGGAGTTTTCGGAGCTCCGTGAAGTGAGGCGGCCGCCAGCTTGCGCCTGACGGGGCCGCTAGCTCGTCGCTCGGATAGTCGCGCTCAGAGACCCCGCTGGAAGCCAGAGGTCTTTTAGACCGGTCCCGTAAATAAGAGGCTTTTATTTCGCCGTTGACGGATCGTTTGTTTAAATATCACAACACATGTCCATCATAAGATTAATGGGAACCTGTGGTTAACTGTCTTTTCAGAGTTAAACTCCACAAGCACACACACACGCACGCACGCACGCACGCACACACACACACGCACGCACGCACGCACACACACACACACACACGGGGGAGAGAGATATACGCGTTTATTTTCGGGAGACTTGTTTAAATTATGCCATAGGCTATACATTTACGTATATATAGATTTAGTATTTTTTTGGTGTATTTGTTTTCTGATTTATTAGAAGATTGAGTTTCAGTCGGTATAATAAATTAACAGTTGTACATAAAGTGGTAACATGCTGACATGTTATGTAGACTAAAGGGGAGACACCAACCTTTATAATTTGAATAGCTAATTTCCATCTCCCTGGGCATATACAGTGCACTACAATAATATAGAAATGATCACGATCATGAACATGAACACATAGGACACACCAGTGCATATGCCTACTTATTTTTTAATTTAAACTGACTTAAACTTATACACTAATAATAGTAGGCATCACGTTCCACTCTTTTGAATAAGTAAGGAGTGTTTGAGCTAAACCATAAACAATAAAATTAAAGCTCAATAAGATTTATTGTTCAATATTATTGCAATAGTTGTAACATTGTGAGGTTTTCTTGTCCGGAGATTGTTTTAATATAAAGTGGTTATATTGTTGTGGTTTTTATTTCTAGCTGTTATTTTGGAGCCCTGCTGGTAGCCTCTGTGCTGGGGGGGTGGAGCAATAACAGGAAGTACGCATCGTCTCAAACTCTTAACAGTGTTTTCTGTGCTTGTGAACTTGCAAGTTCATTCTTCCAGGTACAACTAGCAAGAACGTTCTCCCCAAGAACACAAGTCTGTTCTTTGCATTCTTGGTATTGGGAAACAGCCTTAGGCTGGCCGTAGCGAGTGTTACCACTTGCGACTGTTGAGACTGGCTGGAAAGCCGGGGTTTTAGACAGGAGCGGTGATTGCTGGATATGCTTCAGGTGAGTAGGAAGCCACAGGTGTCCTGACGAGGAGGGAGAGAGAACCAGGAGCGCCACACCCACTCAGCACACGACAGACAGAAGACAAAACAAAAACAAGGGAGAGGGAAAACAGACAGCACCATGACAAATTTGTTAAATACAAAAATAGAAAATGAAAATGAATACATTGTAGGGTCCCTGATGAACACTAAAGCAGTAAACATAAACACCCATATGAATGTCATTTTGCCTTTCACACAATCAAAGTCATATGAAGGTGTTGTCTGTTGCTTGACCATACAATACAGCATCGCTTACTGTGACAGGAAGCTTTTTTGCACTCCCAGGACACAATGACAGTGGTACTTGATGTGTATTGAAGATGCTCTAGATACAGATTTGTTGCATTACCATTTCTTAATTTTTTTATTTACATGTACAATTAAGACAATTATGAATATATAATGAAATTTAGTTTGGAGGGTTTTAGATAACCCACAGTGTTGATAAAGACAGCATTTGTTGGTACAAATTTTTTTATGTTTCTTTCAAATATATAAGTCTGGAATCTTTACTTGGGAACAAAATAAATTATCAATATCATACTTTTTTTACTGCAGGAAAACATTATCCAAGATAGCCTGGCTGTAGCTGACTGGTGCCGTAAGGCAACATTCGATGGAGGACTGAAACTCCCTGCTGAAAAAAAGAAAGAAGCCCTCCAGGAGATGGACACCTGGGATGGGGAACTGGATGAGATCTCCAGCAGAACTTTTCACGTTTGTCTTCAAAAAAAAAAAAAAGGACTACGACAACTTCTGTGAAGAACTTGTTGATAAAAAAAATTACAGACTTTTCGCAAGATTTGAGGAACAGTGATGTTAAACTAGTTTTATATTATGTTATATTAAAGAGTTTTGTTCCTAAATACAGCTTAGTCATTCATACCAAGACCTTTGTACATGGTTTTAAATTAGAATCCTGTGATGCACAGATACATATAAATATCACCTAGTATAGTAAGCTATAAATGTTGAGGGTTAGAAGTCAATAATTTTTGATAGGTCATCTGTTACAACATCTTGTTTAATTTACAAACAGAAAGGGACAGCTGCCACAGGGGGTCAGTGGCAATTGCCACAAACAGTGGCAGGTGTTTTGCCAAGTGTAGGCCTTTAGCCTAAATATTGTTCCCCTAATGTAATCATGCTTTAAACTGCAGCCTTTTGTGAGTAAAGTATTTTGTCATTTTACATTGCATTTTAAATAAAAAAAAAACATAGGCTACCACCAATTTCTTTCCTCAGCACTGCAACATAACAGACTGTAATATAAATAAAATATTGTAATAATCAAATAAACCTTGAAAAAAAATGCACAAATAGGGTCATTGCTACCAAGTCTAATATTGGCAAGTGTTAACATTTATAAACTACAAATGGCGGTATCTCACTAGCAGATGCTACAAACACCTGCAGTTGCAGTCGGATATCCTCTTTTCTCTACAATGACAGGCTACTGGTTTGGTTGTGTATGGTTTGCTAGTAGGCCTATATGAGTAGTGGGTGATTTCGGACACAGCCCTTGTTTGCCACCGTTATACCCCATAATCGGTGAAATGTGCCATGACATCTTACGGTGAACCGGTGGCAACCCACACAAACAGCGGCAAGTGCCGCGGCATCCTAGATTGCCACCGGAAATACCACACAAACAGCGGCAGGTGCCGCGGCATCCTAGATTGCCATCGGAAATACCATACAAACAATGGCAGGTGCCCGAGTAAATTTGTGGCATCTCAGGCTGCCACCAGAAATACCATATATACGGTGAAAGGTGCCGTGGCATCTCAACCTGCCACCGGAAATGTCACTGCTAACAGAGGCAGATGCTGTGGCATCTGAACCTGCCACCGGAAATGCCACTGCGAGCTGCCGATGCCACTATTTGAACTACTGTATCTGTCTCTCGTGATTTTGCTTTGCCCAGGTGCTTGGTTCTGCCGGTCAGGTATGAGATGAACCAGTTGTGAACTTTTTCTGAGGTGGAGGAGAATGCTGTGGTCTACTGTATCAAAAGCAGCTGTTAGGTCCAGGAGGATGAGTCGAGACAGTGAACAGGAGGTCGTTGGTGACCCTGACCAAGGCTGTTTCTGTGCTATGGCTAGGGCGGAAACCAGACTGAAATTTTTCAAACAGGTTATTGTGTTTGAGGTGATGATGAAGTTGTGCTGCAACTGTTTTTTCCAGAACCTTTGATAGGAATGGTAGATTGGAAATGGGCCTGTAGTTGGAGAAAAACTTCTGGATCCAGGGTGGTTTTTTTCAGTAGAGGTCTGATGACAACAGTTTTTAATGCAGATGGGATATGGCCAACCAGGAGGGAGAGACCGTTTTGGCTTTAGTGGAAAGGGGGGAGGGACTGAGAAGTTGTTGATTTATTGTTGTCGAATTATTATTAAGTCCTGGATCTTCAATTAATTCAATTCAATTAAATTTTATTTATAGTATCAAAAAATCATAACAAGAGTTATCTCGAGACACTTTACAGATAGAGTAGGTCTAGACCACACTCTGTAATTTATAAAGTCCCAACAATCCTAGTTATTCCAGTAATTCCCCCAAGAGCAAGCATAGTGCGACAGTGGCGAGGAAAAACTCCTTTTTAGGAAGAAACCTCGGCAGACCCAGGCTCTTGGTAGGCGGTGTCTGACGGTGCCGGTTGGGGATATGATGAACAGTGGCAATAACAGTCACAATAAAGATAATGTAACAGTGACTAAAAATGGTAGTCGTAGTAGTTCATGTCATAGCAGGACACTGCAGGGCATTACAGTATGTAGCGTGGCACAGCAGAGCATAACTGGACATAGCAGGATGCAGCAGGAAGGCCCGATTCGTGATTTCAACGCAACGCTCCGCTTTAAGCCTGACTAGAGCGCTCTCACTGTCCAAAGGCGCCAGGAATTTATAGGAGTGCAGCGTAAGCTGCATGCTAAAGGCATCCCAAACTTTCTTATTTATCCGGCAACTCTGAGAGTGACCCAAAGAGGGAGAACGATCACATTCACTGCACCCGAGGAGGCGGACAGTTGGGGAGCCAGGCTGTGGAGAAATAGTTGACTGGACTTAAAGAACATGATAAACACTTATTTTATAATCTATATTTACTACTCTTACATGGTTTATTACCCACACAGCCTATTTCAGAGCTTAAACATAGTTGAAACGTAATATATGAGCTTGGGAGCCGAGTTATAAGAAGCATTTGATTAGACTGCATCTTATAATCTATGTTTAATATTCCTACATGGCTGGTTTGTTTTTCACACAGTTTATTTCAGAACTTCATAGATAGATGGGACTTAGTTTTAAGGTTTTTTTGTAACATTGTTCATGTTTAACATAGGAAAGCACTATACCTGTGTCAGTTAACCTGTGACTTTAGACAGGAGGGGCAGTTTTGAGCTGGAGTTTTTGTGCGAGCTGCGTTTGATGCGGCTACGTATCTTACAGAGAGGGAAGGGGGTCTGTGGTCTTGGAGGGCTAGGGGATTTATTTTATTTTTCATATTTTCACCACACTTTGCTTAGATCTAACAGCTCACCCTTTGCTACAAATGTATCAGTGAATTCACTCGAGACGAGTACCCTACCGGAATTCACGTCTCGTGTATACGTGTAAATTTTGAAGATGGCTGAACTTTCAGTTCTTTCAGTTAACATCAGGGGGCTAAATGGACCGATCAAACTAAACAAAGAGCTAAATTCCTGGACTATTTAAGAAGGAAGAACATAGACGTGGCGCTTATTCAAGAGTCACATTTATGTAAAAGAGATGTAAATCGTCTACAAAATAAATATTTCAAAGTTGTTGCTTCATCTAGTGACGACACCAAAACCAAGGGCTCCATTGTGTTGCTGTCACGGAAATGTGCACTCACCATAGACAAAAGTAGTGAAGACCTATCAGGCAGGATATCATATGTATGTACTACGATAAGGAGTAGGAAAATAGTCTTTGTTTCGGTGTTGGAAGAATGTTGTAAATCGTTAGAGCAGTCTCTAAAGACATGTTTTTCTAAATCTACACATACTCTTTTAGTCACGAATCGAGCAGAGCTAAATGATTTGCTAAGAAGGAGATCTGAATTCATAATGCGCAGAGTGAGGCAAAATTACTATTTTAATGGTTGCAAACCAAGCAATTTGCTGGCTCTGAAATTAAAACAAAACGAGTCCCGAGCTGCTATTAACCGCATCCACACAGACCGAGGTATCTCAACGAATCCTAAAGATATCACCGCCACTTTCCAATCCTTTTATTCAAAGTTATGTGAATCCTCCTACAATCCGGATCTGACACAGCGCCAAAAGTTCCTGAAAGAGCTAAACCTGCCTCTTCTTGACCCAGAGGAGGCAGAACAACTGGGTCAACCTATAACTTTAGAGGAACTTAAATCAGCGTTAAAAGCAGCTAAGAAAGGGAAAATACCAGGGTTGGATGAAATTCCATCAGAACTTTTACTACAGTACTTTGACGTACTAGGACCTATCATTTTACAAACGTTAACCTCGGCCGTAGAGAGGGGCACCTTTCATCAACAAACCAACACTGCACTAATCTCGGTCATACACAAAAAGATCCTACGGAGTGGTCAAACTATAGGCCCATTAGCCTCACTGGGACTGATATTAAGCTCTATTCCAAAGTCTTGGCCCTATGCCTAGAGTGCTTTATTGAGAAGCTAGTCCACCCCGACCAATCAGGGTTTATACCAAAGCGTCACACTGCAGACAATATACGCAGATTATTCCATGTAACAGAAGAAGCCAAAAACCTTCCAACAACGGCAGCAGTTTTATCAGTGGACAAAAGGCTTTTGACCGCCTAGAGTGGAACTACTTGTGGCAAGTAATGGAGAGGCTTGGTTTGGGAGCCAAATTCATTGACATGGTACGTACATTATATGTGAATCCCACGGCCATAATCTCAATCAATGGCCTGCATTCACAGCCATTCGCCATCGCACGGGACTCAAGACAGAGATGCCCGCTCTCTCCCATGTTATTTGCGATCTCTCTCGAACCTACGATACACCAATAAGTGTCTGACAATATTATGGAAAGCAGTTTTGGATTGTCTTTCCACTTTTCCAACAATCACAACTGTAGTTTTGGTTGAAATAAACACATGCTAACCACATGCTTTCTGGCTAACCAAAAAGGTCTTAAATAGGTTTAAAAAAATGCCCATCTCTGTAGGGATCCTTTCCATAATGTTGTCAGACATTTATAATAACAATCTGAGCCTATCAGTGGTAAAAACAGCACTTTTGTGGTTGAAATTGACGATGCACATTTGCCCTATAAAGCCGAGTATGCAGCTTCTGCTCACAGCGTTCTTGCTTACTACTAGACCAACTTCAAAGATTGTTGTTCCCAATAAACCTATTTATAATTATCATTTTAGTTTACATTATGAATGTAATTGTAAAATGGATTACAGCACAGCTGTGTTCGCAGCACGAAATCTGACGTTAAAAATGAGCACTGATTTTATACAACAAGATCAGCTTACTTGTTATCAGGAGTCCTACACAGCTTGTTACAACTGTAGTGTTTTCTGTGGCTCTGGAGGTTTGTAAAGTCTAAAAAAAAAGAACCTTGTGACATCACAGCGATGTCATCAGGCTGGGTTTGGAGACTTCAAGTTTAAGTCTTCTGTGTTACAAACTTGGGTTGTGGAATTTGAAAGACACACTAGGCAAGGACGGTCTTTTAAAGACATGTTAATATGTTGCCTTATGAGAAATGTATGAGTATTGACCTATACTTGAACTATGCTCTGTCTGTTGCTAATCCCCTAACTTTAAGCAAGTGTGATGCAATGCCCCTTTTTAGAAAAAATATTTGATGCTTATACAAAAGACAGTTGTTATTTTTCATGTCAGGCCACAAGGATGAGACCATTTTTGACTGAAACGACCTTACTGTACTCCTGATCTTCTTTCTTCTCTAGTCAATTTTCAGAATTCAAACTGATGAAGTAGGATTGACTATTTGACAGAGACTCAACATTTGAGCTGCATGGTCATTACCATTGAATAATCACAGCAGCCCATTTAATGACGGTCCCTTCTTGTGAAAATAACATTATACATTTCAGATGTCTCCTGTGCACTGTCCTCTACATGAAACTCAGAGAAATTAAAGTGAATAGCAGCCTTGTATCATGATGTGGCCGTAGAGAAAGCTCCCCTCTGCTGTAACGAGATAGCGTTAAAGGTGGACAAATTTTCCACCGCACCGCAATATTCCACCTGTCCGCTGCCTAATCACAAGTGCAGGGTTATTTTATTTACAGGTGTAATCGGCTTGTCAAGAATAAATGGGCTGGCACACGTGGATGGGTCTAAATGGTTTGGAACAGCTTGAATGACTTTGAGATTAACCCTGCGAGCTGACGCGTCTCTATCACTCTGTGTCATCTGAAATGAGGGAGGAGCTCAGTGTTCGCCTTGTATCTATCATGCAGTGCTGGCGACAATAATCAATCTGACACGCCATCTGCCTTAGCTTCATAACCATCTGCATTTCCAATCACCTTCAGCCATGCTCATTTTCTTTCTGTCTTCCTTTTTCTTTCTTTCTTTCTTTCTTTCTTTTTTCTCTGACTGCTCTACCTCTGACCCCTCCACTCTCCTTCCCTCCCTGTCATCTCTTCAGCTCTCCTCACTTCCCCTCCCGCAATCTCTCTATATTGTGTTTCTAATATCAACTGTGGCACTAATTAATGGAATTGTACAGAGAGAATGGAAAGCAGATGGCTTCATTACACAAACAAATATAATCACATCCAAAATAGTGGCACATTCTGCAATGATCCCTGCATAATAAGGCAGCCTGCTAACATTGTATACCATTACAGATACTACTAATAAGAAAAAAACCGACTTGTTTATCAGTGTAAAAAACTCCTTCCAGGAAATGTATTTTCAGTCTATTAATTTGATTGAAAACTATTCCCTGCTCAGTGGGCAGAGGGTGTTTTCAGACAAAAAAGAGGGCAGATGTTTTTAACATCTGGTGCCCAATTACAGTATTATTGCCACACTTGTCACCACATTTTTTTGTGTAAGAATCAGATTGGTAGAATTAAAAGTGAGTTGCCTGTGTGTGTGGTCATGCGAAGATTCTCAAAAATTGCAATTCGAGTGGGATCTACAGTACACATGGGCATCAGTTGCTTGAGTCGAGATGGTAGGGAATTCATCTCACTCACTAAGAAATGTATGTTAATGAAGTTGTGGCACAAACAAGCCCTTAGAAACAGCACTGCATAAGCAAAGAGCCCCTTTATCACCGATTGCAACAGCAGCTCGAGTGATTCAGCTTGAAGAGCTGCATTTCTCCCGGGCTGGCATACGTGTGCCTCAAAGCCTCTTCATAATTGGAGTATCCTCTGATCTAATCTGAGATCTGGTAATGGAAGCCGTCCTCTGCCCTGCTTCCTGACTTGTTGGTGATGTTAGCTGGCATCTTGGAGCAATGATAGCAGCCATTCTAAATGGACAAAGGCTTTATGTAGCAGGTATGGAAAAGTGTTTGTATTCCACCAAATATCCCTCATTTTACTGTGTATTCATTTTTGTTTATTTTCTCCTCATTCAATGAAGGGACTGTGTATGTATTTTTCATGGGTAATGTGCCCTCTGCTGGTCGTTTTGTGGACGTACTATTTGTTTTCCCGGCTCTCATCAGACGATGTTGGATCTGGCCGAGAGCGGTAGGTACTTTGTGTAGCGCGAGGCGGATGTATAAAATACTATGTTTAATGTGTATTTAAGTGATTAGACAGGCTGATTGTGGTTAGTACAACTACGCCCGTATAAGTACATGTATGTTCTCTTTATGTTGTTAGGCGTGTGTTGAGGGCATTCTACCAACGCTGTGTTTCTCTTCTCTAAAACACTCAACAGGTATGTTATTTGCACAGGGCTTATTGTGATTTAAAATGTGTATTTTGTAATGCTGTGAGATTGCAGTTAAAGTGTGAGTGTGAGACATCTGAGAGCAGTTTTATATAGGCTATATATTACAAAAGTATTTTTATATTCTTATGTTGTATTTTTGCATTTATTGTTTCATATGTGTTTTTATTTTATTGAGAAATGAAATTATTTCTAAGAGACGATGTTGGATCTGGCCGAGAGCGGCGTGTGTTGAGGGCATTCTACCAACGCTGTGTTTCTCCTCTCTAAAACACTCAACAGAGCAATAAATGTCCTGTGCCAAAGCCTGAGTCTCCAGTCGTCTGCTTCACAAATTAGACACAATGCAGGTAACTGGTACTGAGGCCAGGCCGGTTACATTTAGCGCAATATCACTGTGCGACACTACACCAAAGTCATCTCATGAGTAAGTAATCCTCACCTCTGCTGACACCGGTTCCCTCAACATCCTTATCCTCCTCGACCTGAGTGCAGCCTTCAATACCGTGAGCCATAACATCCTGCTCACCAGACTCAAAGACCTCGGTATCGAAGATACTGCACTCAGCTGGCTCTGTTCCTACCTTTCCAACAGATCCCACTTCATTTCTCTCCATAACCACACCTCTGCCACAGCCACAGTCACTCAAGTTGTTCCCCAAGGCTCTGTACTCAGCCCCCTCCTCTTCATCATCTACATGACCCAGACCCATCTCTTCACCTCTGCCTATCCGTAACCCCACACCCCTCTCCCTTTTTATCTGTGCCTGAATCTTGTCTTGTTTTGTTTTGTTTTTGTTTTCTACCTTGCCCTGTAAAGCAACTTTGAGTCCGTGAAAAGCGCTATACAAATTAAATATTATTATTATTATAATAATATATCACTTCTCATTGTCACCCTTGTCACATAACACCTCCTGTGAGCTGTGAGATTGGAACAGTGTTCTTATGTGATTTTGTTTTGTTTGTTTCTTAAATGTATTTTGTATATTTGTATAGAGAACAAATGGCTCTCCACTCCAGTGTACTTTTTTGTTTTTTTGTTCTTTCTTGTTTGTGCATCAGTTCTGCGAACATCCGCTACACCCACCAGAACCTTTTGGACATCGGTGACCAGCACCAGATATCTATTTCAAGTGCCTTTCACCATACGCATAACATCCCAGACGAAATAGCGAGACCGCCCAGGTCCCCATGGTGTGTTGTCGGGCCTAGGAGGTGACGGAGATGGCGAAGGGAGAGGAAACAGAAACAGGGCTGCAGGTCCGGTGTTATGCTAAGGCTAAGGAAACAACCTCATAAACCACCTCTACCGAGCCTGTATCTGTCCAATGCCAGATCCCTGGCGCATAAAATGGATGACTTGGAACTACAACTCGCTGGAAACCGCTATGTTCGTGACTGCTGTGTTTTGACTATCACCAAAACCTGGCTTCATCCGGGGATACCCGACGCTAGCATGCAGCTAGCAGGCCGCACAATGCTACGCTGGGATAGGACTGTAGACTCCAGTAAGAGAAGGGGGGGGTGGCTCTGTACGTACATGATAACTGGTGTAATAGCGGGACAATTATAGATAAACACTGTTCCCCTGACTTCGAGTACATGTCTGTAAGATGCCGGCCTTTCTTTCTACTGAGGAAGCTAACAGTAGTGATCATCACGGCTGTGTATATCCCACCCCACGCCGATGTAAACACGGCGCTCTCTCTCAATTCAATTCAATTTTATTTATAGTATCAAATCATAACAAGAGTTATCTCAAGACACTTTACAGACAGAGTAGGTCTAGACCACACAATAATATACAAAGACCCAACAATTCCAGTAATTCCCCCAAGAGCAAGCATTTAGTGCGACAGTGGCGAGGTAAAACTCCCTTTTAGGAAAAAACCTCTGTGGTGAGAAAAACTTCCTTTAAGGGAGAAACCTCGGACAGACCCAGGCTCTTGGTAGGTGGTGCCTGACGGTGCCGGTTGGGGGTGTGATGAACAGTGGCAATAATAGTCACAATAAAAATAATGGAACAGTGACTAGAAATAGTAGTTACATTACATTACATGTCATTTAGCTGATGCTTTTATCCAAAGCGACTTACAATTGCTATATATGTCAGAGGTCACACTCCTCTGGAGCAACTAGGGGTTAAGTGTCTTGCTCAGGGACACATTGGTTAATGTATTGCAGTGGGATTCGAACCCGAGTCTCCCACACCAAAGGCACGTGTCATATCCACTGCGCCATCACCACCCATAGTTGTAGTAGTTTATGGCATAGCAGGGCACTGCAGGGCACTGCAGAGCGTAGCAGGGTGTAACAGGGCATAGCAGGGTGCATAGCAGGACCACGCTGACAGCTGCAACCATGATTTAGGTGCCACCTTAACCCAAGGAAACATGCTGGGTGAAAAAAACACATAAGGACTCCAGGGAATAAGCTCCCCAGAGCTAGGTTAGTAACAAGCGTTTCTGGGACATGAATGCACACAGATGGAAAGAGAGAGGAGAGAGAAGCTCAGTGTGTCAAAGGAAGTCCCCTGGCAGTCTAAAACTATAACAGCATAATTAAGAGAGACAGTTTAAGGAGAGGAGCCTGGTCGGGCTATACTGGCCTGCCTCCCTCTACTTTGATTATATCATTGATTATATGGTAGATGAATCTGACGACTATGAAGAGAAGCAGAGAAGGGGTGCCCCGTCTGCAGACACACACACCCTCCCCCGCCGGTCTGGCTGAACGCTGCAATTCCTCACTCCCTAACTAGCTCCCTAGCTTTATCGAAGAGGAGAGTTTTAAGTTTACTCGTAAAAATGGTGACGGTGTCTGCCCCCCGAACCGAGACTGGAAGCTGGTTCCACAGGATAGGAGCCTGATAGTGAAGGCTCTGGCTCCCATTCTACTTTTAGAGACTCTAGGAACCACAAGTAACTCTGCATTCTGGGAGGGCAGTGCTCTAGTGGGGCAATGAGGTACTATGAGCTCTTCAAGATATGATGGTGCTTGACCATTTAGAGCTTTGTAGGTCAGAAGAAGGATTTTTAAATTCAATCCTGGATTTTTCAGGAAGCCAATGCAGAGAAGCTAATAGGAGAAACATGATCTCTTTTCATAGTTCTTGTCAGAACACGCGCTGCAGCATTTTGCATCAGCTGGAGTGTCTTAAGGGTTTTATTTGAGCATCCTGATAGTAAGGAATTACAATAGTCCAGCCTGGAAGTAACAAATGCATGGACTAGTTTTTCAGCATCATGTTGAGACAGGATGTTCCTAATTTTGGCAATGTTACGAAGGTGAAAAAAGGCTGTTCTTGAGGTTTGTTTTAAGTGGGCGTTAAAGGATATATCCTGATCAAAAGTAACTCCTAGATTTCTGACAGTAGTGCTGGAGGCCAGGACAATACCATCCAGAGTAGCTATATCTTTAGATTTAGATAGGTGTTTAGGGCCCAGCACAATCACTTCAGTTTTGTCTGAGTTTAACATCAGAAAATTGTAGGTCATCCATGATTTTATTTCTTTGATGCATGCTTGGAGTTTAGTTAACGGACTGGTTTCGTCTGGCTTAATTGATAGGTATAATTGGGTGTCATCCGCATAACAATGAAAGTTAATTGAGTGTTTCCTAATGATGTTGCCTAGAGGAAGCATATATAAGGTGAACAGAATTGGTCCAAGCACTGAGCCTTGTGGAACGCCATGGCTAACTTTAGCATCCTGGAGGATTCTTCGTTAACATTAACAAATTGAGATCGATCAGATAAATAGGACTTAAACCAGCTTAGTGCGATTCCTTTAATGCCAGCTAAGTGTTCCAGTCTCTGGTATGGTCAATAATGTAGAATGCAGCACTAAGATCTAGTAAGACAAGTACATAGACAAGTCCTTTGTCTGAAGGATCTTGGAGAGAAAGGGGAGATTAGATATAGATCTATAGTTGGCTAAATTATATGTCAGGTCTTGTCGTTCTTTCTAGCGGTCCTGCGTTTAAAGGTGAACCGCTAGAAGTTGAGGGCAAGAGGTGATGAATTTTATCTCTAATTGTTATAATTTTATCATTAAAGAAGCTCATGAAGTTGTCACTACTCTGAGATATAGTAACAGATGGCTCAATAGAGTTGTGACTCTCTGTCAGCCTGGCTACAGTGCTGAAAAGAAACCGTGGGTTGTTCTTATTTTCTTCTATTAGTGATGAGTAATAGTCTGATCTGGCATTTCTGAGGGCCTTCCTATATGTTTTCAGACTGTCTTGCCAATCTAAACGAAATTCTTCCAGTTTGGTAGAACGCCATTTACCTTTAAGTTTTCGCAAGGTTTGTTTTAATTGGGGGTTTGCGAGTTAGACCAAGGTGCTAGTTTCCTTTGCTTCATCATCTTCCTTTTGAGAGGAGCAACAGAGTCTAAAGTAGTCCGTAGCGAGGCCGTAGCACCATCTAAAAATTATCAATTTGGGAGGGACTAAAGTTGACATAAGAGTCCTCTGTTATATTAAGGAACGGCATTGAATTAAATGCTGTTGGAATATCTTCCTTAAATTTAGCTATAGCACTGTCTGATAGGCATCTAGTGTAGAAGCTTTAATTTCATTTCGTATAGTCGGGTAGTAAGAATTCAAAAGTTATTAGAGAATGGTCTGATAATTCTGCGGAAATACTATTAAATCTTCAATTTCGATGCCATATGCCAGCACAAGGTCGAGAATGTGGTTAAAACAGTGAGTAGCCTTATGCACACTCTGACTGAAACCAATTGAATCTAGTAGTGAGTTGAAAGCAATACTAAGGCTATCGTTGTCAACGTCCACATGGATGTTAAAATCACCTACAATAAGTACTTTGTCTGATTTAAGGACTACGCATGATAAAAACTCAGAATTCAGATAAAAATTCAGAATATGGACCTGGAGCTCGGTAAACAACAACTAATATAATTGGCTGTAGTGTTTTCCATGTTGGATGTAGAAGGTTAAGAACAAGGCTATAAAACAAGTTATAATTTAGTTTAGGTTTAGGATTAATTAACAGGCATGACATCAAAGATTGCTGCAACTCCCCCTCCTCGGCCAGAGCCTCGTGGAATTTGAGTATTAATATGACTGGGAGGAGTGGATTCATTTAGACTAACATATTCTTCATGGCACAGCCATATTTCAGTAAGACAGAATAGATCAATTTGATTATCTGATATCAAATCGTTTACTAGTACTGCTTTAGAAGACAGAGATCTAATATTTAATAGTCCACATCTAATTTTCCTATTCTGTACTATCATTGCAGTGGTAGTTTTAATTCCAATTAGATTGTTAAGTATAGCGCCTCTTTTGTTTACTTTTGATTTAACCAATCTGAGTTGGGGGGACAGACACCGTGGTTGTTGGACTATGAGTGGGCGACTGCTCCAACAGAAGCACAGAGAAGCGCGTAACATTGCACCTCTGATTACTAATACCAATCTTGGGTTGTCATGATTTATGACCGATAATAGACTCGGTCAGATTTCTTGATATGAGAGCGACTCCGTCCAGAGTGGGATGAATGCCGTCTCTCCTAATCAGACCAGGCTTTCCCCAGAACGCCCTCCAGTTATCTACGTACCCCACATCATTAGCTGGGCACCACCCTGACAACCAGCAGTGGAAGGATGACATGCGGCTGTACATGTCATCGCTGATCAGGTTTGGCAGGGGTCCAGAGAAAACTACTGAGTCCGACATTGTCTTTGCATATTCACAACGTGACTCAACATAAATTTTAGTAATCATCACCATCATCAAGGTATCATTACCACCTACGTGAAGTATGATCTTACTGTATGTCAAGTTCTCAGGGGGCTTTACTTTACTTCTGCCCAAACTTGAAAAAGGCCTTGGCCATCAACAGGGTTAAATGGAATCAACTCAAACAATTTCTTCTTTAATCTTCCTTCTTTGCTTTATTTAGACGGTTTTCCATGTTCAGATAGGTTTGTTGTCAGGTAGATTTGGTTACAAATTTGTAGTTAGGCAAATAATCAGAAGATTTTCATTTGGTTAGGTTGAAAACCTTTACAAGAAAAGAGAAAACAAAACACAAAATACAGCAATTACTTAAAACTGCCTACTATCAAATATACAAACAAATATAAAGTTCTCCTTAACCTTACATTAACTTTACTAAGCAACATTACTTCAAAAAGCACAGTCATTACCATGGTATTACTCCCATGCTACCACTATCACACTGTTACATGAACTAACACGAGCGCAAGGCATTTAGAAATCAACTACATTAACTTTAGCAATTTCACCATCAACATTTGCATTTAACATTAAACTATTGGCAGATATCAACATAAAACCATTATCTCACCAGTAGCATCCCTGGAAATGCCCAGCAAGTAAAGTCCTTCCCCACTTCATCTATTTTCAACAGCAGCTCACAACATGTGCTTCACAGCCTCTCACTGCATGTGCTTGAAAATAACTCTGCACTTCCTGATTTCTGGCATGAGGACTGGAAAGTCTCAACTTCCTTTTCAAAATAAAAGTCTCTTTTTCTCAAACAATAGTCTCTATCCATTTGCGATCTAACAGCACACTGTATTTACGGTTATCTTTAGCCAGCAGCTTTAGATAGGATTCTACATCGCCCGCTCTGGCCCCAGGGATGCACACGACTGCAGCCGCTGGAGCCGCCAACTTCACGTTCCGCAGTATAGAGCTCCCAATAACCAGTTGGCTTCTCAGCGGGTGTATCACTGAGTGGGGAGAAACTGTTAGAAAGGCGAAGATGTTGGTGGTTAGCCATAGGCTCCAGTTTAGAGCGACCGCCGCTATGTGCGCTCCCTGGTTTAGAGCTTGCGCTACACTTCCTTCGGACAGTCACCCACTCGCCCGGCTGCTCGGGGCCTGCCGGGGGACTGCTAACAGAAGCTACAGTATGTTGGTCCGCACCAGCTACGGAGTGCTGGCTAGCTACGGAAGCATATGATTTTGATTCCATGGTGCGGAGCCGTGCCTCAAACTCACTAAGCCTCGCAAATAAACTACATTTATTACATATATCTTTATCACTAAAGGAGGCAGAGGAATAGCTAAACATCTGACACCCAGAGCAAGAGAGAGCAGGAGAGGGAGAGGAATTAGCCATTGCTAATGGCTAAGCCAGATCAGTGAGGCAGTTGCGTAAATGTCAGCATGTCACGTCAGCAGCACCTGCTCAACACCATAAATGAACAGCAGCGGGCCCACCCTGACGGTGTTCATATAATCACAGGAGACTTTAAAGGGATACTTTACCGATTTAGCATTAAACTTTGTATCAGCAGAAACACGGTAGTATTTTTGAATGACTGTGCTTCCCTCCCTCATGTCCCCCTGAGAGGAGAGATCTCTGTATTGTGGGTCTGGAAAAAAATCTTCCGATAATGTAAAACGACGATTTTTGCAAAAAAAAAAAAAAAAAGCCCAGAGGCAAAGGACTACAGCCAGTAGTAGGAGCTACTTCCGCATGTTTTCAACCTGCCCATAGGGGATTGGACTGTCGGCTTTTCTGGAGATTGCCGAGGCAAAAACGAGTGTCAGCCATCTTGAATCCTCGCTTAGCTTCTCAGCAGAAACTGTTAGATTTATTCATCCCGAAGGAAATTTTAGAACAACAATTATGTGCATTCAAACTACCAGATCGGAAGAATATGCAGGACACTTTATTACAGATGGAATACTCGACACACTACGCGAGCTTCGCCCGCCGGCTATCGAGACCAGCGGTGTTGCTCGATGCATCTGGCCGGTAAAGGGACATCATCAGCGGGGAACGTTGAACGAATGTGTCAGTGGAAAGCTAACGCTAGCCGGCCACCTGTTCCATCAATCCTGCTTGCAAGTGTCCGCTCATTAGACAACAAACTGGACTACATCCAACTTCAGTGAAACTCCCAACGTGAGTTCAGAGACTGCTGTGTTTTTGTTGTTGTGGAAATACTGCTGTACCGGACTATCCAGCCTGCTGCTCTGTCGCCGGGTAAGACTAGTCGAGGTGTGCTGTGTTAACACGGACTGCCTGTTGCAGAAATGGGGTGCTTGTATCCAACGAACTGCTAACTGCTGGTGGAGTTTGTGACTGTAAAATGCCGACCATTCTACATCCCACGCAAATTTACGGCTGTATTTATACCACAGCCCACCAAGCGCTAATGCTAGTAGCTATGTGTTAGCTGAACTTTACGGAGCATATAATGTGTGTGCACTAAATGTAGCCTGTTTCGTATGTCGTTTTTATATAAGGTTGTTTTTATATATTTTAAATGTGTAACACCACTTGAGCCACGGTGAAACATTGTTTTGTGTATATGGTTGAAATGACAATAAAACACACTTGTTGAGTTGATCGTCTGTCTGTAAAATCTGTCTGTCTGGCTTGGGAGTAGTCGCTAAAGCAGCGAAGCAAGTGCATTCTGGGATTTGGTGTCTTTCATCCACATGAGCCAAAAACACATTTTCTGGCTTTTCTCGGCCTAGAAGCCACCAATTTCTAAAAATAATTCACATTTCTACTACATAAGTGACCCAATTTAAAGATATATTCATCTTTCCAATGGTGAAATATCCCTTTAATAAGGCCAACTTGAAGACTGTACTCCTGTTTGGTAAATTTTACCAACATGTCAAGTGTCCTACTAGAGGGGAGAAGACTCCTTCAATTTCAATTTATTTATAAGGGACAATGTGCAATTAAAACATAAATGTGACCATTTGATGCATTGCACCAGAGTTAGCCTCTGGCTAATTTACATCTGCAGTCCCTCGAAAAACACAAATACAACATTTTAAAAGTTGAAACATCGCTTAATGAGTAAAAAAACATGTAACAAATAACAGTATTTTACATTTCATATCACACACACACACACACACCCCGTCAGCTCCGTTGGAGAGACAAGTAAGACTAACAGTTGTGAGGAATGATTAACTAACTGTGCGTGCATTGCTGAGTCATTTTTAAGTGATTTTTTAGATTAGCTTTAAAGCTACTAAACAAACCACAGCTTTTTACATTGTCCGGGATAGTATTCCATTGGTTAAGGGATTTGAAAAAAAAAAGCTGCCTGCCCAAAGGTGAAGAGCGAAAGGGTACAGTGCAGTTATGTATGGAAGCTATTCTAGTGGACCTTACAGAACCAACGGCACGGTAAATGACAAATTTGCACAAACAGGTAGGAGCCAAGCCATTTAGGATTTTGTAGACTGTACACAGATTTGAAAACACAACAGTAAGTAGATTGTGTTTGTATAGTATCCCACAATGGTGATACCTTAATGGCTTTTTGTCGAATAATTCTAAGGGCCTTATTGTTGTTGGACTGGCCTGCCCCCAACAGGTAATACAGTATGAGATGTGCGAGAAAATGAGAGCATGGAGAAATATCTTTGCAGCCTCTGTAGAAAGAGAAGATCTAATCTGTCTAAAATTTGCCATGTTGTATTTAATAATATTAGTAATTTTCTTAATATGTTTTTTGAAATTGAGATTTGAGTCCAGTACAACACCAAGATATTTAAATTCAGTGACAGTCTCAATTTGTTCACCCTTAATACAGATGTTTACATCTGGGGTGTGAAACTTAGTTTTGGGAAATAACATGCCTTTTGTTTTGCTTACATTTAAGGTGAGGCAAGATTGATCTAGCCATTTGACCACTCCATCCAGGGCACTAGCTAGTTTCTCAGCTGCCAGCTGAGCTGATTTAGCATGTGTGTATAGAACAGTGTCGTCGGCGTATAGTTGTACCTCTACTCCATGACAGTACTGTGGAAGGTCATTGATGTAAAGACTAAAAAGTAGTGGGCCTAATACAGATCCTTGAGGTACACCCATTGTGCACTTCAAATTACTAGAGCACACATCTTTGATTTTCACACACTGTGTTCTGTTGGATAAGTATGACGATATCCAAGCAAGTGTATTAGATGAAAAATTGAAATTGGCGAGTTTAGATATAAGAACGTTGTGATTAACAGTGTCAAAAGCTTTACGCAAGTCTAAGAATACAGCTCCAACAACTCCGCCTTTGTCAAGATGTAATCTAATTTGCTCTGTTAGGTGTAAGATAGCTGTTTCTGTAGAGCAGTGTTTTCTAAAGCCAAACTGGGCAGGGTTTAACCCAGCATTACAGCTGTTAATGTGGTCAGTTAGTTGTTTTATGACCACTTTCTCTGCAACCTTAGAGACTACTGGCAATATGCTTATGGGTCTATAGTTACTGACTACATGGCGGTCTCCAGATTTAAAGATGGGAGTCACAATAGCATGTTTCCAGTCGGGAAAAGAACTGTGTGCAAAAGTGAGGTTTACTAAATGAGCAATAGAGGGAGTTAGACTAGCTGATTTTTTTTAATAAACACTGTGTTCTGATGGAGAGCATCTCTGCTTTTTGAGTTCCTCAAGGAGCAGATCACTTTCCTTACTTCTTCTTCACTGACTATATCTAAGTTGAAACCCTGCCCCACAACATTCAAATTGCTATTTTGTTCCTTAGATCTGAAATTGTTTCCCAACTCCTGAACAGATTCAATAAAAAAAGAATTAAATGTAGAGGTAATTGTAGCACTATCATCTATTGTCTTGCCCTGAACGGTGAGCTGGATGTCATGTGAGCGATGTTGAACTCTCCCTGTCAAGCTGTTAATACTTTTCCAAATGCCTTTGCTGTTACCTTTAGCCTCATTCATAAGCTGAAAAAAAAAAACGTGACTTAGCTAATTTCAGTTCCTTAATCACTTTGTTCCTTAAACCTTTATAAGATAAAATATCTGTGTCTCTTTTGGTCTTAATGGCCCTTTTTAAGGCAGTATCTCTATATTTCATCAGTTGCCATAGGTTTTCACTAAACCAAGGCAGATTGACTTTTTTCTGTTTTTTCTCTGGATTTTCACAGTGAATTTATCTCTGACAGCATTGATCTTTGATGTAAATACCTGACAACTAAGCTCTAAATTTTCAGAGGATAATAAGTCACTCCAATCCATATTGTTTATCTCATTGTCAAATATGTCTTGTTTACTTTTAGGTATACAGAGAACCTTTGTGTGGTGTGGTGTTGGTACAGTGTTCTGAAATCTTTTTTTGGTTAATTTCCTTGCCACCAGAGTTAAGTTATGATTTGACAGACCGGTGATCAGATTATAACTTGTTGTTATCCTTTCACATTTATTAGAGAAAAATAGGTCAAGTTGTGTACTTGAGCATTTTGTGATTCTGGTTGGGCATTTTTTCAACTGTTCTAGATGGTATTTGTCTGTAATGGCTTTTACCTTTTTCCTTTTAGTCTTGTCTTCCCAGTTAAGATTGAAATCCCCCATGAGAATAATTTCTTTGTTGTGGTTACATTCTTTTAAAATACCAGTAAATTGTTCATAAAAAGTGTTGTTGGCAGTCGGGGATCTATAAAATCCTATAATGATTAAAGACATTTGCTGAGACAAGACAACTTTCAGTGCTATATATTCCAGTGTAGTTGCTGCCTTAAAAAACATGCGTTGCATTTGATACCGTCTTTCACATACATTAGTACCCCGGCCCCTTTCCCCACAGTTCTGTCTCGTCTGAAACATTCATTTTCATTGAAAAAACGCTGATGGAGTGGTGTGTTGTAACCGGGTTTCAGATTGGCACAAAAAAATCCAAATTTGAGTTCCCCAGTAGATGAGTCAACTGTTCAGTCTTTGAGACAATACTTCTGATGTTAAGGTGACCACCGAAAAGTCCCCTCGGTTTTAGCTTCGGGTCCCAGATGACCTTTGCGTGATTAACTGTTTGAAATGTTTTGAATGAGCCCTGTTTTTTAAAAGCGGGATTAATACACCTCACAACGTCAGGCTGAGAGTCCCCTGTTTGCGCCAGTGTTGCACTAGCCGGTTGCCAACTGAAAGAGATCTGACCGACGGGACTCGCAGCACGGTTGGGCCTGTACTCTTGTGAGAGACGCCATTCCCCAGACAGAACGAGGCAGCCAGGACACCCCGCCCGCCACCACCGTCCCCCCGCCGCAACGGGTGTCCACTGTGGGCACCTCCACAAACTGGCGAGTGTATCTACAGAGCAGGGTGACAATCCAAAGCACCTAAAGAAGGCAATGAATCACCAACGGAGACCAGATGAGGCCCAGATTTGGTTGGATATCACCAGCCAGCAGGAGGTCCGCCATCAGGTAGATCATTTTTCTGTGCGGTTGTTTTAAGTTTTCAGCTCTTCGGGAGTTTGTCCAAATTGTTGGTTGGGTAGCACGGCCATTGTTTAGGATTTTGGCATAGATTACATGTTGGCTCCATGGATTGACGATAAAGCCGCGACAAACGTTGCGTTCACAGCTGGGTTGTTGTTGATATAAGTGGCAGTTTCGCATAGGTAGTAGCAGTATTGCAAACACATAGTTCAAAATAAGTAGTCTTTGAACTATGTCGGTCAGTCCATGCTGTTTGTGAGTATATTTAGAACACAAACCGGTTTCTTGTGGGAAGTCAGATTTGGCAATAATGTTTGCGTGTGCTCCAGCAAGACCAGCCAGCCTGCCGGTATGCACCGCCATATTGGACTTCTCTCTGGATCATGTTTACTCAAACTGAAAATGCACTTGCCAAACTACAGGACTGCTTCAGCCAGACGGACTGGGACTTATTTGAACACCAGGAGCTGGAAACTTTCACAGGAACAGTACTGGACTACATCAAGTTCTGTATTGGAAATGTGACTGTGGACAAATACATTCAGGTTTTCCCAAACCAGAAACCCTGGATGACCAGCCATGTACGCACACTCCTCAGAGCCCGCGACGCTGCCTTCAGGTCAGATGACAGAGCCCTGTACAGGGCTGCTTGAGCCGACCTGAAAAGCGGAATTAAGAGAGCCAAGGCGGAACATAAGAGGAGCATAGAGTCCCACCTGTCCAGCAACAACACACGGGAGGTGTGGCAGGGCATACAAGACATCACAAACTATAGAGGTTGTGATGCGACAACAGGTGACCTGAGTGCGCCACTGGCAGAGGAGCTAAATTGCTTCTTTGCTCGCTTTGAGACATCAAAACAGCAGCACTCATCTGTCCCAGCCCTGCCTCCATCCTCACCTGACTCCTGCACCACCCCACTCACTGTGAGGGAGCACGATGTCGGACGGATGCTCCTGGCAGTGAACCCCAGGAAGGCTGCTGGCGCAGACGGAGTACCTGGCAAGGTGCTCAGGGCGTGCGCCCACCAGCTCACCTCCATCTTCACTAGGATCTTCAACCTCTCCCTGGCCCAGGCAGTCATCCCGCCCTGCCTAAAATCAGCCACAATCATCCCAGTGCTGAAGAAGTCTCCCACCACCAGCCTAAATGATTATTGTCCTGTGGCCCTCACCCCGGTAATCATGAAGTGCTTCGAGAGACTGAAACATGTCAAGGACTATCTCCCCCCAGACCTCGACCCCTATCAGTTCACATATCGCGCGAACAGATCCACAGAGGATGTCATCGCCGTAGCTCTCCACTCTGCGCTGAGCCACCTGGAGCAGCAGCAGAGCTACGTCCAGATGCTCTTTGTGGATTACAGCTCAGCTTTCAATACTATCATCCAGGACATTCTCATCACCAAACTGGTCACTCTCGGCCTCCCCCCTCTCGTATGTGCCTGGATAAAGGACTTTCTCACCAATCTGCCCCAGACGGTGAGACTGGGCCCCCCCTCTCCTCCACTCGTACGCTGAGCTCCCCACAGGGCTGTGTGCTGAGCCCCCTCCTGTACTGTCTCTACACCCATGACTGCAGTCCGGCCCACAACAACAACTCATTGTCGTTTGCTGACAACACCACAGTGGTCGGACTCATCTCAAAGAGAGACGAGGCAGCCTACAGAGAGGAGGTCCTGAACTTGGCAGCCTGGTGTTCAGAGAACAACCTGGCTCTGAACACCAAGAAAACAAAGGAGATCATTATCGACTTCAGGAAGAACAGCACCGACCTAGCCCCCCTGTACATCAATGGCGAATGTGTGGAGAGAGTCCATACCTTCCGGTTTCTCCGTGTCCTTATCTCCACTGACATCTCCTGGTCAGACAACATCACAGCGGTCATCAAAAAGGCTCAACAACGGCTACACTTCCTGAGGGTCCTCAGGAAGCACAACCTGGACTCCAACCTGCTGCTGACCTTCTACCGCTCGTCCATCGAGAGCCTGCTAACGTACTGTATCACAGTATGGTACGGCAGCTGCACTGTGGCAGACAGGGAGAGGCTCCAGAGAGTAGTAAAGGTAGCACGGAAGATCATTGGCTGCCCTCTCCCCTCCCTTATGGACATCTACACCTCTTGTTGCCTCAGCAGAGCTGAAAACATCACCAAGGACAGCTCCCACCCTTGCTTTGATCTGTTTCAATTCAATTTTATTTATAGTATAAAATCATAACAAGAGTTATCTCAAGACACTTTACAGATAGAGTAGGTCTAGACCACACTCTATAACATACAAAGACCCAACAATTCCAGTAATTCCCCCAAGAGCAAGCATTTAGTGCGACAGTGGCGAGGAAAAACTCCCTTTTAGGAAGAAACCTCGGACAGACCCAGGCTCTTGGTAGGCGGTGTCTGACGGTGCCGGTTGGGGGTGTGATGAACAGTGGCAATAACAACAAAAGTCACAATAAAGATAATGGAACAGTGACTAGAAATAGTAGTTGTAGTAGTTCATGGCATAGCAGGGCACTGCAGGGCATTACAGGATGTAGCAAGGCACAGCAGGGCGTAGCAGGACATAGCAGAACGCAGCAGGACACTGTAGGGCACCGTAGAGCATAGCAGGGTGTCACAGGGCATAGCAGGGCGTGCAGCAGGATCACGGCGACAGCTGCAACCATGATTAATCCAAGGAAACATGTTGGGCGAAAAAACAAACATAAGGACTACGGGGAATAAGCTCCCCCTGTTGCCCTCAGGGAGGCGCTACAGGTGCATCAGAACAAGGACTAACAGATTCAAGAACAGTTTCTTTCCAAAAGCCATAACCACTTTGAACTCACACATGCACTGACTTCACAGTCTCCCCCCAACCCCCGGACTTTCTTCTACCCACCTACTGTGCAATATTTAGGGCCCGAGCGCCGACAGCGGCGAAGGCCCTATTGAAACTGAAGGAATTATTATTAGGGGTCCAAGCCTGAGTCTGCAAGAGCTATGCCGTTCGCACATCAGGGCTGTGGAACCCTATTGTTTTTCTACTGATTAATCATCATCATCATCTTTTCCATTATTCTTTGCCGCCTAAAACTCCGACTACAGCCTAAACCGTACATGGTGGGGGGTTGCCATTTTCAGGACTGGTCCGAAACTCCGCAAGGACCTCAGGCGCAACAATTGACCCACTTCCACCACTAGGTGGCGCTATAGCAGAAAAAACGCGTTTGGCCCTGTAACTCCTACACCGTACACCAGACATTCTAAAATCATATATCCACGCATTCCCTGGATCCAACTGAATCACGTGATATAGGCCACGCTCTACTTTTATGCGTGAAAAATCGCGATATATCAAAACTTTTTTTAACACACACATTTAACACAACTTTTTCAAACTCCTCCTAGACCGTGCAACCGATCGGCACAAAATCTGGCAGGTAGCATCTCCAGATGGGCCTGACAAAAAGTTGATAGGATAAAAATTGCGCATATTACGCACAAACAAATTTGTGTAGCTAACTATGAAAACATCAACTTTGCCATATCTCAGCCAAAATAAATGCTATCAACGCCAAACTTTAGATTCTTGTTTGTCGTGACCGTCTGGAGGTCGCTCACGCGTTTTACGAAAATTGGTCACTAGGGCGCGCTACAAGTACAAAAAGTTTATATCTCATGAATTGCTCATCCGATTTTTACAAAATGTGTTGGGTACCATCTAGGGCCACTCCTGAGGCCAACCCTAGAGTGGGGTACTGAGGGGTCAAAGTGGGCGTGGAGACCCGTTTAAAGGTAGAGTCTTATGTGAGGTATCAATGAACTCAGCAGAGACTTTCTTCTTCATTGGTGGTGCTTTGGCCCGCCTCCTATGTTTAAGCCACGCCCCCTTTCATGAATGCTGACCCATCTAAGGTAGAGTCTTGTGTGAGGTGTCATTGAACTCAGAAGAGAGTTCCTTTTTAATTGGTGATGGTTTGACCCGCACCCTATAATTTAGCCACGCCCCTTTTCACAGCTAATGAACTGTATGACGTAGAGTCTTGTGTGAGGTATTTGCAGTGTCTGAGTGCTGCGCAAATGCACGGTCGCGTCCGCCAGTAACCCCGACACGCGCAGAGGCGCGAGGGCCCGTCCATCGCTGCTTGCAGCTTTAATTATTAGGGCCCGAGCGCCGACAGCGGCGAAGGCCCTATTGAAACTGAAGGAATTATTAGGGCCCGAGCGCCGACAGCGGCGAAGGCCCTATTGAAACTGAAGGAATTATTATTATTAGGGCCCGAGCGCCGACAGCGGCGAAGGCCCTATTGAAACTGAAGGAATTATTATTAAGGCCTGAGCGCCGACAGCGGCGAAGGCCCTATTGAAACTGAAGGAATTATTATTTTCCCGGCAAATGAATTGGCTTTTTGAGGGGCTTAACATATTCAAAAACTCACCAAATTTGACGGTCGCATCAAGTCTGGTGAAAATTTACGTATTTTAAGGGTTTCGGGAATAGGCGCGCAAAAATGGCTCGCTAGCGCCCCCTACAATGTTAAAAAACTTGAGCCCCTGCAGTGCGTTTAACGTAGACTCACGAAACTTGGTACACATATGTATCATGTCAAGATGTACAAAAACGTCATTGAAGCCATACCCTAAGCCCAACAGAAAGTCCGCCATTTTGATTTCAAAGTTCGAAATTAGTGCGATTTTGGCCATTTCCACATGTCGTACTTTAACGAACTCCTCCTAGAGATTTCATCCGATCAACTTCAAATTCGGTCTGTGCCATCTTAAGACATTAAAGATGAAAAGTTGTTAAAAGAAAATCTTTTCGTCATAGGGCATGGCCGTGGCGGGGCGGCCATTTTGTGAGTTTCGCCGCCGAAACAGGAAGTGGGTGTAACTCGAGTGTACATTGTCCGATTGGCTCGAAACTTTTCAGGATTCATAAGAGTCCAACCCTGAGGACAAATAAAGGCTGATATTTACTTAAAGTCATAGCGCCCCCTAGTGGCAACAGGAAGTAGGCCTAAAAGTCAAGGTGCTATACTTTAACGAACTCCTCCTAGAGATTTCATCCGATGTACTTCAGACTTGGTCTCTATCATCCCAACACCTTAAAGATGAAAAGTTATTAAAAGAAAAACTTTTCGTCTGACGGTGTGGGCGTGGCGTGGCGGCCATTTTGAGTGTTGAGCGATGAACAAATAAATTGTTGTAACTTGAGTGTACGTTGTCGTATCTTCCCGAAAATTCTCACGATTGACAAGGGTCCAGGCCTGAGGACACCTACAGGCCATATTTGACTTTTGGTCATAGCGCCCCCGCTGGCAACAGGAAATGCAACTTATATGACAAACATCATCTGATTTACATGAAACTTAGAATGTGTGGTCTACATGTGATAATGAGCTGGCCCCTATGATATAACCACGCCCACTTACTCAGGCCACGCCCCTTTCATAACATTTGAACCGTTTAAGGTAGAGTCTTGTGTGAGGTGTCATTGAACTCAGCAGAGTTTGTTTTTGATTGGTGATAGTTTGGCCCGCCCCCTATGCTTAAGCCACGCCCCCTTTCATAACATTTGAACCGTTTAAGGTAGACCCTTGTGTGAGGTGTCACTGAACTCAACAGAGAGTTGCTTCTTCATTGGTGATGGTTTGGCCCGCCCCCTATGCGTAAGCCACGCCTTCTTTCACAGCTAATAAACTGTATGGCGTAGAGTCTTGTGTGAGGTGTCATTGAACTCAGCAGAGTTCCTTTTTAATTGGTGATGGTTTGACCCGCACCCTATGCTTAAGCCACGCCCCTTTCATAACTGGTGACCCGTTTAAGATAGTCTTATGTGAGATATCAATGAACTCAGCAGAGACTCTTCTTTATTGGTGATGTTTGGCCCGCCCCCTATGCTTAAGCCACGCCCCCTGTCACAGCTAAGGAACTGTATGACGTAGAGTCTTGTGTGAGGTATCATTGAACTCAATAGGGATTTCCTTTTTCATTGGTGACGATTTGCAGTGTCTGAGTGCCGCGCAAATGCACGGTCGCAAGGAGCAGCAAACGCCGGTAACCCCAACGCGCGCAGAGGAGCGAGGGCCCGTCCATCGCTGCTTGCAGCTTTAATTTTTTTTTGTAATTGGATATGTTCTGTGTGAGCTTTGTATCCACTTAGTGTTTTATTGGCCTACTTTGGAGCTTTTTTTTACATAATTTCAGCAGAGTCTCTCGAGGGACCATGGGAATTTTGAGAATCCGACGACAATTCAGTTCTTTCAGCTTCTTTCTAGGGTAAGTGGTTTTTCTTTGGCAATCTTTTAAACAAAACATGCTTTTTTTAAGCCGCCGGCGGGTTTTGGGGTTAGGAGGGTTAAGACACACAGGCTTTCCTGGCCACGCCCTGTAAAAGCACCTGTGCTGGCGTGGAATCACTGATTGTTTGATCTCCACCTAAGAGAAGGTTACGTGCATACGATTTAGAGAAAAAACTTGGAAAAGAGATAAAGCAAAAAATGTGTTACAACAGTAAATCCGCTTACCTGCTGGTTAGGAACATGTCCACGGGCAGCCTCCAAGCATTGTTGCTCTCCGTTGTTGCGTACAAGGAAAGCGGCATCAGTTTCACTGTCTCCGGGGGTCCGGGTACATCAGCTTTTTGCCCTGGCATGCCACGTGGGGCCTCGTGCTGAACAGGCGTAAAGAGGACAGTTCATGCTTTTGCGGCGAAATTTTTGCAGCGAAAAAAGTTTATTTCCCCCTCAAAAATAGGTAATTGAGCACTGTAGTGGTTATGATCATATCAGTGACTATGTAACTACATGGAAATGGGCCAAATGATGCCCATTTCTTGTACAGTAATAGCGTTACTGAAGGCTAGCTCTAGCTCCATAGTTACGTTACTCCAAGCTTCTTCCCATATGAACACCTCCGCTCTTCACTCTTCACACACTACGCTCCGATCTGCACACTGCTGTTTACCTTTTCCTGCTACAACTGAATTCCCACGGGACTTCAGCGCAAGACTACAGCCAGCCTTCTGTTACAAAAAACAGGCATCATTTGGCCCGTTTCCATGTAGTTACATAGTCACTGATATGATCATAACCACTACAGTGCTCAATTACCTATTTTTGAGGGGGAAATAAACTTTTTTCGCCACAAAAACTTCGCCGCGAAAGCATAAACTGTCCTCTGGAGGACATCCACCAGACCAGCGGGCGCCCGTGGATTGTTGTTGGCCGCGGCAGGCGGGGAAGGCAAGGAGGAAGTAGAAGGATGCCGGTCGGGCCTGCTAGCCTGGCTAAGGCAACTAACACACAGTTCGCCAATGCAGAGACTACTATTCACCAACGCCAGATGGATTGCACACAAAATGGATATATATGCTACAAATACACACAGAACTGCTGCTTGATGATTATTACCGAAGCCTGGCTGAACACACTCACTCATCCCAGACGGTGAGTTGCTAACAGGGTAGGTGAATTTAAACAATGTCTGAGTTGAAAACGCATCTTGTTGTCATGTAAGGGCCTTGTTCATGTTGCACATTTTAATTGCATTTTGTGTCTGTTAAGAGGCACAAAGGCACTCTTTATGATATGCCCCCAAAACTGCCGTTTTAGCTAAGTGGGAGCTCTCGCCATTAGCTGCAGCAGCTCCATGTTGCTAGCACCGATTTGGCTCGTTTTTTTTGCTATCGACAGTACTCACATACTTATAGCGATCAAGATTAATGTAAAAATTGCCCGGAGTTCTCCTTTAAATGACTACAGGCCTGTCGCCCTGACATCTGTGGTCATGAAATCCTTTGAAAGACTGGTGTTGAGCCACCTGAAGGACATAACAGGACCCCTGCTGGACTCCCTGCAGTTTGCCTACAGGGCAAACAGGTCGGTGAATGATGCGGTCAATATGGGACTGCAATGCACCAATACCTCGACTCCCCAAGGACGTATGCCAGGATCCTGTTTGTGGACTTCAGCTCGGCGTTCAACACCATCATCCCTGAACTCCTACATCAGAAGCTCACCCAGTTCTCAGTGCCTGCCTCCAGGTCAGTGGATCATCAGCTTCCTGATTGACAGGCAGCAGCATGTCTATGGAGTTTTATTCCTATCTTTATTCAAGAGCGCATTCTTTCAATTTGAGAGCATTTCTCACTGATATTACGTTCAGATTTCAAAACCTTGCTCTCACACTCAAATAGCCACTGTTCGTGCTTGGATTTGCTCTGCTTGTGCTCAAACTTTCTGCTTGGACTCAGATATGTTGTTGCTTGGACAGATTTCCTGCTCTCAGCTTTGGCCCTTCTCCCCACACTCAGGCTGATTCTGCGCGCTTGCAAATCTTCTCCTCTTGGATGTCTCCTGCATGCTTGGATTTTTTTGTATTACAACACTATCTAAATTCCCCACCAATAGAATGCCAAGTGTAGTGTTGACCAATGAAATGATCCCTGCCCCGTTGAGGGTGCGTTCGCTTTACCTTAGAACGTTTGTTGCGGACGGCTACACTGTAACCGAGTTTATTTACCCCTGTTGTCCAACGCTTTATTATTAGTATATGTCAACAATGTGCACAGAATGGTCGACGCTCTTTCACCTGCACCCATCAGGAAACGGGAGAAAGCTTTGAAGTGGGACATATCAAGTTACGTCCACAACTACGAGGGTGAGTAACATAAATTAAGCACATAGCATATGGCGCTAGCATATAGCCTAGCTTGATGTCCATAAACAAATCGATTTTCTTTATTGTTTAGCTAGATTGAACGACATATGATGGACAGTATGTGTGTATTTACAATTGGTATTTAATGACCCCACTTTGTATTTTTTTCCTCATTTGGTTAAACATGTTCCTGGGGATTTGGCTAATTTCAGACATGCTAGCATATAGCCTAGCTTGATGTCCGTAAACAAATAGATTTTCTTTATAGTTTAGCTAGATTGAATGACATATGACGGACAGTATGTGTGTATTTAATGACTCCCTTTGTATTTTTTCCTTGTTTGGTTAACCGTGTTCCTGGGGATTTGGCTAATTTCATGTTAGAGCCAATAGTAAAACCTAAACTAAACCTAAAACAGTTTTTGCGTCAATATTATGTGTTGTTCATCAGAATTTAGTCTTCATTCCTTCATATTAGTCTGAAAATGATGTATTCTTATCAGTCTGTATAAAAAACGTTTGTAGTGAACGTCATCAACAGCTGCAGTTAAAGTCTCTTGGGTCATATGGGACTTGGTTGTTCTCCATACTGCATCATACACTATATTATTTTTCAGTTTTGTTATATTAGAAGGCTACAGACAACACTAAGTATCATTACTTAATCACAGTATATATTATTCCGGTGTACACTGTTGACTTGACTCCCTGCTTGATTGATTGATTGATTATACGTCATTATACGTCACTTTAGCTTGCCACTACCTCATAACTTTGCCTTAATTGCTCTTGTATAGTTAATGTATCTTCTACTAGTTGTATATACCTCCTATTTAATTGAATTATTCTTAATTTGTGTTGCAATACCTGAATTATCCTTCTTGTGAACACTAGGCTTATCTTTATTTTAGTTCATATCATAACCCTGCTCACAAACTCACCTGTACCTGGGTCATCTGTTTGCCAATATCAATGTTCCTGCTACAGTAAATCCTACAAGCAAAGTGTACTGCTTCACAGTAGTATGAACCATATGCTTTTTAGGTTTTGTGTCAAATATTGTGCAGTTTGTTATGAATTACTTATTGTTTTGACAAGGTAAATTAAAGCCATTTAACAACCTGCAAGTAAATTTAATAGTACTCTTTTTTTTTTTTATAAAGGTTACAGAACATGAAAAACCTAATTGCCTTGATCAGGGTATTAATTTGTTGCAAGTATGAACATGGCTTTAATAATCTGTATCTTACTGCTCTGAAAAACTACAATGATTTAAGAAATATCAGTGATACTTATCAACATTGATTGAATTGATTGTATATGTTGGCAGACATTACAGGCACCTATTCATGTAAGCAGAGAAAACAATAGTTTGTTCTCTCTTTTATCACTTGGATTATGCAGGTGATACCCATGGTGGAGAAACAGGGGTGAGTCCTTGTAGATCTCTGGCACTTTGAGGACAGACAGATCCAGCAACTCTCCACTGTTGTCTTTGTATAGTGTGTTCCTATTTAAGACAAATTCATAGACAACACATAAGATATTAGGTGTACATAGCTTTCTTTAACATCATTACTATTTTACCTTACCTTCTCTGCTTTGGTTTTGTGGACATCACAGTAATTTTCTCTCCCAGGCCTTGTTGTGTACCCTGTGAATTTAAGCAAGATAAAGAAATAAGTGTATTTAACATGATGTGTGTGTAGTTGTAGTATTTGTATTACAATGACATTATTAATCAGACTTGCCAACGTTCTTGGTTTGTGCCACTGCTGCCTGCCCTCAGTGTTCAGTGTTAACATCCGGGAACCCAAAGAAAAGCAATCGATTCTAGAATCTAGATCGGGATTTTCCATAGTAGCAACACTGAATTGTAAACATTACATTTTGCATCAGAATTTGGTATATTGAATTTTTTTGTGTTGAATTTTGGATTCTGAATTTATGAACTTAGAAAAATAAAGGTGAGAATTAGTTGTTAACAATTTGAAGAGTAAAATTCAGAGGCAAACAATTCAGATACATAATTTCAATGCATTAATATTTAGTGCTAGAAATTCAATGGCTTTTTAGTTTCAAAATCCAATGAAACAGATTTACTTCCATAAGCACGCCCCCTGACTTATGATGGCTGAAGTTGACAGTTGTATTTTTTCCTGTAGCAAGTTATGCTTTGGATAAATAAAAGTATAAAAGAATAAATAAAAATATTAATAAATAAATAAAAGTTTAAAAGTATAAATAAATAAATAAATACAAGTATAAAATATAATATAAATGTATAAAAGTATAAATAAAATTATAAATGTATGAATACAATTAGAAATAAAAGTATATTTGTATAACTAAAAGTATAAATACAAGTATAAATAAATATATACACATTTAGACATTTAATTATATAGTTATACATGTATATATGTATGTATTTATTTATTTAGTTATGGCCCTTAATTCCCTCCAGGACTGCAGGACAACAGAGACACATGAGGTAATCACAAGAACAAAGAACTCAAAAACTGTCACATGGTCAAATTAATTAAAATTAAATTAAAAGTCCAAACACCAACTGGCCTAGAGCAAAACCTTGACAAGTTGTAGTATCAAAGTAAGGCCTAAAATTGCAACGTAACTAAAGTTACAAAGAAAAACATGTTTTCAACAAAATGGTTACTGTAGTTTATATGGTCTGTTGAATCTTGATGTCTGGTGAATGTGTGGATATTGGCCTGGGCTGGTGTTAGACTCTATGCCTGAATTATTATCCCTGTCCAGCCCTGTGCCAGGCAGTAGTCATCTTAGTCCTGTTCATTGTCTTCAGTGCCCTAGATCGATGGATGCCATTACAGTAGTTACTATATTTGACCCTGTTGGATGTAGTGTTTTTTGGTTTGCCAAGATAATAAAACTCCTTAAGTGCGTCTTCAGTCTCGAACCTCTTCCTGTACTTAGGTCCTTATTACAATCTCACTCGCTCTGTGTGAAAGCAATGTGTGAATTCACTGATCACAGCTACTCCACTGCAATTAATTGATTTTGCACTCAATTTCAAGCCCATTGGTTCCCTCTGAAGATGGATGTTTAAAAGAAATTCGAAAATATATAATTTAACTTTAAAAAAACTTCCGAAAACTGCAGCTGGTCACTGTAGTTTTTTAGCAAACTTTACTCAAACAGGAGGACTGATTAATATGCATTACTGAGAAGCAGCAGGATGGTGTTTGTGGGATTGAATGAAAATAAAATAGTGTGTTCATGGTAATGAAGGAGCATGTCACCCAGTGCAACAATGTGGCTCAAAAGTGTGTTTTAAATAGTTTTTAAACAACAATGAAGCTCTACATGATGCACAAAAACATTAAGCCACCAAACAGCGGTTACATTTCTTTTCAGTGCTCTCTTCTCCATTGAGACCTCTCGGTTTGTTACGGAACGGCACAGGAGGTGGAACCCAAAAGCAGACGAAAAACACAATAATCAAGATTAAGTGTTTAATGAGTGAAATATATACAATAATTGTGCTGGTGGCAAAAAGGAGGGTTGTGTCGAGGGAATCCAGTGGTGAGTGGTGGGTGCATTGCGCTCTCCAGAGCGTACCCAGTGAAGTGGTGGCGTTGACCATGTGCTAAGGCCTCCTCCAGAGTCCAACAAACAATTGAGTTTGAGTCCAATCCTTACAGAGAGAGAGAGGAGCAGGCGGGATGAGCAAGCAGGCAGGCAGGAGTACGAGCAAGCAAGGCAGGCTGCAACAAGAGATAAACAGAAAATATTTTAGCTACACAAGCTAAAACACCAGGTAAACAGATAACACAGGGAGCCAGGAGTGCAACTATACCACACTGGTAGACGGTACGATCTGGCGACGAGTGGATCACAGAGCCAGCCTTAAATACTGCAGGAGGGTGATTAGGGAATGAGCTTCACCAGGAGCCACCTGCCAGCTAAGCCACGCCCACAGCTCAGTCATCGGCACAGGAGGGAGGAACATGAGGGAAAACAAACAAAAAACCACACAGAACAAAAAGAAGCACGGGCTGCCATGATGACATCATGACACGGTTATTAAATATTAACAGTATATTGTTGAGTGTGGTGATATACTGTACAGTAGGATGCATACATTCCCCCGTGTCTAATTCTGTAAATCTTCCTTCTGAAACTTGAGACATTATGCACATGTACTGTATGCACTGCCATTGTTGCAGTGTTTATGCAGATGTCATAATCAGAAACCAGCTCAGTCTCTTGACCTATATTGAAGAGTCTTTGGCCCATATGAGCCTCCACTTATCTACACATTATTGCACTCATTCGTCAATTGACCAGTCGTCCCTAGTTTCTGTTGTGTGTGTGCTGAAGGTGCACCATTAGAAGCATCACAGGTCCTTTAACAATCTTCTATTCATATGTGCATTAAATTCTATAATCCTTATTAGTACTTGGACTGTTGGAATGAATACCGAAAGTCAAATATAATTCGAATAGTAAAAAAAATAAATACTATTTGAATGCTGAAATTACTATTTGGAAATCTAGCTGGAAATCGGAAGGACGGGAAATAGTTTTTTTTTAAGATTTTTTTTTGGGCTTTTTCCTTTATTATATAGAGACAGTGGATAGGCATGAAAGGGGGAGAGAGATGGGGGATGACACGCAGCAAAGGGCAGCGGGTCGATTCAAACCTGCGCTGCTGCAGCACTCAGCCAACATGGGGCGAACACTCTTACTGGGTGAGCTAGAGGCCGTCCCGATGAGAAATAGTTTTAACATGACTTTAAAATCGATATCCACCGAGCCAAAGTGCTTATGTTAACGTTAGTTAGCTCGTTCTTGTTTTCTAACTGCGTCACAAGGTATAGTAATGTTACCTTAGCTGGGAGCTTCATGGAGAAAGCTAACGTTCATTTTAGTTGCCCTACAGCTGTCAGAGTTAGCTTGGACTTCATATATTACCTTCTAACAGCTGTAAAGAAAGAAGAGAACCTGCAAGAAACAGGTTGCTTATAAATCACTAAAATAGTAGTGACAGCACTGTTTGGCTTAGTTATTAATGCAGTTAGCATCGTTTGTTATGACAAATCGTTTCGGCTGTGCTTTCTAACATGATGTCATTGTGCTAACCGAGCACCGTTAGCGTTTACAACAATGCCGCTTCACTACACTTGTTAGATAATATTTCATTACAGAGTTCTCTGCTGTTTGTCGCTGTGTGCGTGATGGAAAATGAATGTAAACAAAGTTGTGTGCAGGTCCCCTTCAAGGTCAAGCTAATGTTGGAAGTCCCTCTAGTGGACACAACGTGTAACAACAACTACATGCTTGTAGTGGCATTGACAATGCATAAGCCTGAGTAGTGTAGTACATATTATTTAACAGGCTGCAATTGAGCATTAAATATTCTAATATTATTTGAATATTTAAAAAAATATCAAATTTGAATGGTATTATAGAGGAAGATTGACAGCTCTAATTAGTACAATGTGGTTTATACTCTGCATAATTAATGCTGTATATAGGCTACTATACTCTGTAGGCCTATGTGTTTAACATAAATGGATTAAGTAAAAGGAAAGAAAACAACATCAGTCAGGCGTTTATGACTCAATGGTGCAGTTCGCTGGAGACAACCTCACCAATCTGGCTCCAAGTTCACATTCCATCACTCTTTCTCACTTGATTGCAAAAAAACTGCATTGTATGCCTCATTGGTCTTTAGCAATCAGAATTACTAATAGGTTTTAATCTGGGAATGTAATGACTTTGCAGATTTGTGTCACAGTGCAAAGCCATGGCTCCCTGACCACTTGTCTTCTTGACTGGCATGTTAAACTGGCAAGAAACCTGGGACATTAGGACTCTTCTCTAACTGAAATGCACGGTGAATCAGCATAACGTGATAACTTTTATTTTTGTTTGTTTTTTAATAACAGATGACACAAACATATAAAGACATATAGAAGTATTTCCCTATTTCCCTATTACTTTACACAAACATGATTACCATTCTCAGTTCAGAGACCTGACTGATAGAAT
The DNA here is from genome assembly GCF_008315115.2 of Sander lucioperca. NCBI lineage: Eukaryota > Metazoa > Chordata > Actinopteri > Perciformes > Percidae > Sander > Sander lucioperca. The sequence goes on along the minus strand of NC_050195.1, from coordinate 910,283 downwards.
AAGGTTCAATATGGACAATGTATATTTTAAAAAATGCCTTTGATTTAATTGTTTTATTCAATGAATGAAAGGATATAGGGTGTGTAACCTAACCCTAGTAAATATAACTTAAATCATACTTAAGGAGAATTCCGGTTAATTTCAACCCGTAGCTCTGTTGTTTGTAAATTTGGAGCGCTGTCAGTAGCGAGAAAAACGAAAACAATCGGTGTTGCCTACACCGTGTTATCCTCCTGCTAGATTTTGCAGCCAACAGGCTTAAACAGGGCAAGTTTTAAACTTGTTTTTAGCCTCTAAACATGTTTAAAATGTAATTACAAGTGCCTACCCATGTGCAGTTATTCCTATCGAGGGAACACAGCGAATTTGACTGCAGTAGCTGTCGATTGCCGAACTCATACAATCCAATATTCCAAAATGTATTTTTCCCCCAAAAAACGATTTCCATAGTAATGACTGTAGCAACAAGCTGTAACCTGACACCACACCACAGCTCAGCCTGCAGAGTGGCCGGCTGGAGTTCAAAAGTTCAGCTATCGCTCATGCGCATGCATAAGGTAACCATGGCAATGGTGAAGACTCACAGACTTTATTTTTTTTATTTATTTTTTTTTTTTTACTCAGACTGTCAGCTGAGCTGAGAGAGAGACAAACACGGAGTTTTGGGATAATAACAAGATTGTGTCAGTGTAGAATATCAGCTCAGATGGATAGTTCATCCCAATCCGATTTCTATTAGGAAAAAGTAAGAATATGTATATTTTACAAGTAAAGTTGAATAAGTAAATTGTAAGAATAAGTCAATTGTACAGTTCTATAATATATTGCTAACACCTGTCTGTTATCAGTGGTTTTATAATATAACAGTACACATTTCATTTGTGCTTTTGTGTCTTTACTTTACAATATCACAATCAGAGGCCTGTACTACGAAGCAAGATTTGGCGTTAACGAGCTAACTTCAGGTTCAACCCAGGGTTTTCTGTATCACGAAGGTGGATCACTTGTTACCGGGTTCACTCGCCATGGTAACTTATGCTGAACGCCTAACCTGGTCGGGAGCAGGTTAAGTTGGAGATCAGAGATCAACCGGTGTTAAAGCACCGCCTACTGACCAATCAATACTTGATTGATAACGGCCGTTCTTATAGAAGATCAGGCGGAGATCGGTGCACGGAGAGAGAGGGGGAGAGAGGGGTGCGCTCATAAAAGTTAAAACATTTAGAGACAGACAACCCCGTTAACATTCACTGATGGGTATCTTTATGAAAGATATAGATTTTAAGCGGAATTACATATAGGCTATTTGTTGGCTTCTTCAGCCGTGTGTCGCCAATACGCACATCGGTTAGAATTATGTTTTGATATTTTTTTTGATATTTTCTCTCACAGCTTACCACTGCTGGGGTTGCAACTGAAATAAAAGGCTAAAGCAACGACAGTTCATGGAAAGCAGAAGTGTAATTATGGTCAGATCTTGTGCCTGACTGATGGGGAAGTGACCAGTGTAGTCTAATGTAGGCTATTATAGTCGGTGTACTGTACTGTATATTGGCCAGAATCTGCCTTTGGGGTAGGAGGGGGCATATCATAGTGGGGGGGGGCCTGGGTGTCCTCCCCCAGGGAAGTTTTAAGCATCAACGACTTTATTTCCTGCATTCCGATACACTTTTATGCACCAATTTACAGTAAAAAAAAATACCTTTATTCAGCCTACAGATGTTAAGAAAAAAGCACGGATGACAATTCAAAATGTATTAAAAATATAATGGAAAGTATGTTGTTACGTGTCATTGGGAATTTTTAAGTGGGTATGTAGAAATCCTGGAGCTTACTATCACGTAGACTACACCACTGGAAGTGATACTGATAGGCGTTGTGATTTACACAAAACAGCGTCGGCTTTTTTTGTCAGCTTTCCTTCCTGCATTTTGCCTGTAAAACCGTGTCTGTATTCTTCTTATTTATGTAGAATTATAGTTTGCTCTTCTTATGTAAAATATGCGGCTCTGGTAGATGTTTGCGATTGGTCGTGGTGCGCAAACACCGGCTCTTTTATGTGAGCGCGCGCGTCGCTGGATTGGGAAACCCTGGGTTGACTGAACTAGTTGTTAACCACCTTCGTGACACAGGTTATGCGGGACCGCGGTTGTTAGGTTAGTGAAGCCTGGTGACTGAAATAAATCCAGGGCATGTTGAGTTTGATTCGTAGTACAGGCCTCTAGACATAATCAATGTAAAGTATGTACAGTGCAGTGTGTGGATTTATACATAATCATGCCGCAACATAGTCTGAAGTGTACAAAGATAAAATTGTTCAGTACTCTTTTCCTAGGTCTAGAACATGCTCATATAACACAAACTCGAACCATTTTCTCATATTCCTCCTGATCTAACTCCAAGTCTGTCAGCTCTGTGAGCTGTTGAACTTCTGAACTCCAGCTGGCCACTCTGCAGGCTGAGCTGTGGTGTGGTGTCAGGTTACAGCTTGTTGCTACAGTCATTACTATGGAGATAACCACGGCAAATCGTTTTTTTGGGGGAAAAATACGTTTTGGAATATTGGATTGTATGAGTTCGGCAATCGACTAGTGTGGACTTCACCAGAAACCAGGAAACAAACAGAGGTATGGATTAACACAACTTTTATGCATTTCTGTCACAGCTACTGCAGTCAAATTCGCTGTGTTCCCTCGGTAAGAATAACTGCACATGGGTAGTCACATGTAATGACATTTCAAACATGTTTAGAGGCTAAAGTTTAAAACTTGCCCTGTTTAAGCCTGTTGGCTGTAGCACCGATTGTTTTCGTTTTTCCTCGCTACTGACAGCACTCCAAATTTACAAACAACAGAGCTACGGGTTGAAATCGACCGTAATTCTCCTTTAAGTATTAGTATTCAGTATGTAGATAGTGTTGGTACTATATCAGATCCACTAGTGGTCACATGTGGCCTTCCACAGGGATCAATCCTACTCTTATTATTCTCCTCAATATATGTAAATAATATGATGTGAATTGATTGAGTGAAGATTTCAGTGAGGCATTAGGTATATATTGTTGGGTATCGGTAGGGTACAGATTTAATTATTGGCAAATTATCAAAGATGTTTTATCAATATTAATAAAGTTATGAATATGGTTATTAATAACATTATCAAATCGACAAACAATCAAAACGGGGCACCACCCTGGATAATAATAATCAAACTATGAAACAGTCTCATTTCGGTGGTGTTGCCTTTAAAATACCGATCTTAATTAACTTGGTTAATTTATCTGGTATATTCTAAAGGAACAAAAGGAAGGGTGAGTCCAAGCAACGACCTGTTTAACCAGCTTATTACAATAAGTACACAAATAATCACAGACAACTGCTATTTATAATATAGTAGAATTTATTAACTTAAAAATTATCAATGGCCAATCAATAATCCTTCGATCAATTAAAACCAATATACCTTTTTTAAACTACAACAAAACAAAGCAAAAACAAACCAGCACGTGATGTGAGGAGACACGTCTGTGTCTGTATGTGTGTGAGAGAGTGCGAGGAGGAGGGGGTGTCTAAATGTAGTCTAGTTCAAAGACTACAATAATGGTTACTCTGTGAGCTGCACAAAACTATTTAGTAGGGATGAGCGAGTACAGCATTATCTGTATCTGTTAACCATATGAATTATCTGTATCTGTACTCGGACTGGGCGGGGCCTAACCCGGAAGTGGGCGGGATTTAACCCAGAAGTGGGTCGGTTTGTCTTGAAATGGGCGGGGCTTTAACCGGTATGTTATTTTAAGCATGCAATTGATATGGGTTGATCAGAAATTGTTATATTTATTGCTGATTAGAAAACTATTTACATGACAGCATCAGCATTGAGCTTCAGATCAATGGTTTTGATCACGATAACAAACAAACTATATACAGAACAAGAACAATGAATACAACACATGCGGTTGCAATTATGAAGTACAATGTAATGAACAAGAGTTTTCATACTCAACATAACTTTCTTTTTTTAACTTTTAATTTTTTTATGATCAGTGTGATTTTTTTTTTTTATTTCCACACCAGGTATGTGTGTGTGTGTGTGTGTGTGTGTGTGTGTGTGTGTGAGTGAGTAAGAGAGAGACAGAGAGAGAGAGAGAGAGAGAAAGAGAGAGAGGGGGGCGGGGGGGACTGTGTTCTACGGATCAAATAGTCCGACGCTGTTTTTCAGATCTGTTTAGAGCCAGCTGACGGTTTAAAAAAGAAAAAAAATCTCCGACAGGCAGAGACGCAACGCGAGTCGCATTCTACCAAGCACCACGTCTGAACAAACCCCACGTTTACCAGAACTCTACTGGTTAATAAGTAAGTACTACAAACCGAAGTAAAAAACAAAACTGAAGCTGAAAAAACCCTAAACGTTAATGGAAAAGACCGGCGAACCTGAGAGAGAGAGAGAGACAGAGAGAGAGATGTTCTGTGTGTGTGTGAGTGAGCAGAGCGGGACACAACAACGCAATACATCTGTATGTGTGTGTAGGGGAGGGGCGCTGTGACGACTACCCTATCACAGAACGCAGACACAGTCAACTATCCAATGAGGATTTTTATTCAATCCGAGCACAGATATTGACTCGTATTACTCGTATAATACTCGTACTCGGCAAAAGTGCTTTATCCGTACCGGATACTCGTTTCAGCCGAGTATCCGGCTCAACTCTACTATTTAGCCTCAAGAGGGTGGTAGTGGTGCTGGGTGCAGCGCTGTGTGGCTAGAGCAAGCCGGTTAGCTTTCAGGCTTAAAGAACACACTAGCTACTTTGCTATGGGCTAGCGGTTTAGCTATTCACGCACGTGTGTGTGTGTGTGTGTGTGTGTGTGTGTGTGTGTGTGTGTGTGTGTGTGTGTGTGTGAGGTTGGTAAAAGAAGAAAGGGGAAAGAAAGAGACACACTTAGAGCTTAGTTATCGATAATGACCAGCCTCTCAGTCACTCAGGTCTGGACTAATGTGAAATTAGGGCAGACTCTGAGAATTTCGTCTGACTGAGGGGACGTTCATTATAACCACTCTGGTGCGCTAAACAGCTGATTCTCCGTGGAGATAACACAGCTCCGCCGGTCTACACAGACTGTGTCTGCTGTTAACAGACGGACCGACGGAGATTATTATCACGCCGAACAGTAACTAAACTTCTCAGCAGTGGGCGAAGCACAAGCCTTTACAGTCTGAACAAGCTACGTATTCATTTATACATATTCTTTCCTGCATATGGTCTGGGAGTGTGAACAGGTTATTTAGCATTAGGTCTGGAATAAAACAACATCAATAATATCTGATATGATAGGATGTCGAATTCCTACTGACCCGATTGTTTTGTTACTTAATGATGACTTTGATGAAATAACACCTGCTTGGGAGACAGAGGAGAATTTGGCTAGCCGGCTCAACTGCAACCAAGAAAATTATAGTTCAACGCTGGCTCCCCCCCCACTCGCTTTGTATATAACAGTGGTTAGCGTATTTTCTAGACATAGTTATGCTTGAGCTCTCTACAGCAAGGATTAACAAAGACAAATCATCGACTATCAGCCTATGGAAAAGCACAGCAGCACAAATATCAGACCTAATGACCTCAGCGCCACAAGAACTAGAGGAGAGTGATTAGGCAAGGTGTGATTTCTGTTTGTTTTTTATTTTGTTTTCCTCGAGACCGCAGAGGGTGGGGGGTGGGAGAGGGTTTTTGTTCTTGTTCAATTTGTGTTTCTCTGTGATGTATGTTTGAAATATAAAAAGCAATAAAAAAAAAATTATCTAAAAAAAAGAAGAAAAAAAAGAGTAGAGTTATAAGCTTACTCTTAAACGTGGAGATGGTGTCTGCCTGCCGGACTCCTGAGAGCAACTGGGAACTGGTTTCACATGAGAGGAGCTTGATAGCTGAAGGCTCTGGCTGTCATGAACCCTCCTCCTTGAGTCTGTTTCCCTGCCTGACTTTCCTGAATGCACCTGTTGCTGTTGCCGGGCAACGAGGGCAAGGCAGGAAACCCAGGATCGTCTGTAACTGCACTCACCTGTGGCTCATCAGTAATCTGCACACCTGGTCCTGATCATCATCTCTACACCATATAAGCTGTGACCTGACATCCATTCCCTGCTGGATCGTTAGCCTAACCAGTATGTTGTGCTTGCGTGTCAGCTTAATCCTTTTGATAGTTAGCTTTGCTGCTCTGATGCTTTTGTTTGTCGCTAAACTGATTCCTGTTCCTTTGTCTGCAGTTTCACCCGGGAAATTCTCTCCACCTCTGCCTGGCAACCTGAACCTCCAACCATATCGAACCACCAAGATTCTTGTTTCCCAGCTCTCGCCTTCCAACCCACTCGTCCCCACCTTCAGCCCCCATCACCCGGACTCACCTGTCTCCACATTTGGCATTACTTGTGTTCTTCAATAAATACTCCCCTTTTTCACCACCTACCTTGTCCTGGTCTGCATTTGGGTTCTGTATCTGAGAAACCGTGACACTGGCTCCCATTTCACTGACTGATGAACACCTCAAATAATGCCTGACAGCACGAAAAGCTTGCATACGCTGGTTTTCACGGACACTTTGTGATGTATAAAAGGTGAACTTGACGTGAGAATGTGTGGGCCATCACGCAAACTGTTGAGCAGTCGTGAGACTGTGCGAACCGTCCGCAAAGTCTTGTCTGGCTCTGTAACGTGCCGAATTCCCACTGAAAAGGGCTGAAAATCACCAAACATTACAAAATAAAGTTTTCCACTTCACTTACTGGCATACGTCTGTGACGTTGTTTATAAAAAAACAATTATATCCACTGATACTCCATAAAAGTTTGATCATTTATATGGATGTTTCACATTGTTCACACTATTAACTGTTTAATTTGCAGGCTACTTAACCTCTGTTAAACATGAGGATGGGAAATGAATGATAAATCCACTTAGAAAATACTTTCAGTCATCCTCTTTATTTCCCATAGATGAAATATCTACTCACTGTGCAATAAAACGATTGGCACGGAAAAATGCGATAGTGTCTGTGAGTCTGTAGTTGCTGAGGCTCAGACATCCGTGGCGCACAGGAACAAACGCTGTGCCGGGTGGGCAAACTCATGTGATGCGTAATTGATCCCGTGGATGATTTGTAGGCTATTAAGTGAACAAGGTGTACCCGGTCCACCAAACACTGGGCCGTCTTGACTGTTTTAATTTTGCACATATTTCTGTTACTGTAGTCCTATTTACTATTTCATTATTTTATCCATGCGTGGCGCAGCGGATCCGTGCGCACTGTTACCTACCGTGGAGACGCTGGCCTCACTAACCTCTCCTCCTCTCGGATCTCCCTCCCTCATCACTGAGCCTACTAACACTTAATAATAAATTGCATTACATCAGTGAGTTCAAACTGCTTATAATGCGTAATTTGGACTGACACTGAGATGCATGTTGTTCTGTAACTGGTGTGGCGCTGCCACTATTCTCTTGATTTCCACTTTGACATTAGACATTTTTTTTTTTTTATTTCTGCCATGGTTTGGTGCATTCACCACCCGGTCACCATTTGCCACTCTGGGCATTTTCTTTTATTGCTTATCCAAGATGACAAACCTCCAAACAGAACATTTTTGTTCTCACCTCCACCTCCGCGATCAGCACCTCAACCTCACAGTCGGTGAAGTTTTTTTCCCGTCTGCAGCGGGATAACCCGTTGTGATTGGACGAAGAATGACGTCAGCGCCGCATTTTTAGTAATTTCCATATTCACCCATTGGAGGAGGCAAGGCGGGGTGGTGGCTTGTTCATGTGCGCTCAATTTCACGTTGATGGTGATGTATAAAGGAAAGGTGCGCAGGACCTGGCGTACGCCCGGTTTTATACATGTGAATATTTCTGTGCGTAGGTACTTTTCAAGTTTTGGCCGTACGACATCTTCTGGTATGAAAGCTGCGCAATATTTTATACATGAGGCCCCAGGTAACTGGTCAGTTTAGGTTTAGGATTAATTAACAGGCTTGAATCAAATATGGCTGCAACTCCCCCTCCTCGGCCTGAGCCTCTAGGAATTTGAGTATTATTTATGACTGGGAGGAGTGGCTTCATTTAGACTAACATATTCTAAGGTAACTTTCACAACGGGAAAAGGAAAGGAGTGAAAGTTGTGCGTGCTGACGTTTACGGTAAGCGTATTGTCTCACTTCTACTGTTCCCGTATTACAGACGCTAGTTTGCTGCTCCAGCAAAAAAACATACTCAACTCTGCTTTATTGTTTAAATTAGCCGCTATTTGCCTGGACTGCATTTAACTACACCAGTTATACTCAAGCACTTATAGTTTTCTTCTCTTAAAATCCTCTGAAAATCTTCCTGTAAAATCCAGGATTGAATTTAAAATCCTTCTCCTGACCTACAAAGCTCTAAATGGTCAAGCGCCATCATATCTTGAAGAGCTCATAGTACCTTATTGTACCACTAGAGCACTGCACTCCCAGAATGCAGAGTTACTTGTGGTTCCTCTAAAAGTAGAATGGGAGCCAGAGCCTTCAGCTCTCAGACTCCTCTCCTGTGGAACCAGCTCCCAATCTGGGTTCGGAGGGCAGACACCGTCACCACATTTTAGAGTAAACTTAAAAACTTAAACTCTCCTCTTCGATAAAGCTTATAGTTAGGGAGTGAGGAGTTGCAGCGTCCACCTAACCCGGTCCACCTGCTCTCTTCATAGTCGTCAGATTAATTTACCATATAATCAATAATATAATAAAAATAGAGGGAGGCAGGCCAATACAGCCCGATCCGGTTGGGGAGAGTTCTAGCCCGACCAGGCTCCTCTCCTTAACCTGTCTCTCTTAATTATGCTGTTATAGTTTTAGACTGCCGGGGGACTTCCTTTGACACACTGAGCTTCTCTCTCCTCTCTCTTTCCATTTGTGTGCATCCATGTCCCAGAAATGCTTGTTACTAACCTAGCTCTGGGGAGCTTATTCCCCAGAGTCCTTTGTTTTTTTTTTCGCCCAACTTGTTTCCTTGGATTAGGGTGGCACCAAAATCATGGTTGCAGGTGTCGCCGTGGTCCTGCTGCACTCCCTGCTTTGCTCTGCCGTGCCCTGCAGTGTCCTGCTGCGTCCTGCTGCATCCTGCTACGCCCTGCAGTGCCCTGCTATGCTATGAACTACTACGACTACTATTTCTAGTCACTGTTCCATTATCTTTACTGTGACTGTTATTGCCACTGTTCATCACACCTCCAATCGGCACCGTCAGACACCGCCTACCAAGAGCTGTCCGAGATTTCTTCCTAAAAGGGAGTTTTTCCTCGCCACTGTCGCACTAAATGCTTGCTCTTGGGGGAATTACTAGAATTGTTGGGTCTTTGTAAATTATAGAGTGTGGTCTAGACCTACTCTATCTGTAAATTGTATTGAGATAACTCTTGTTATGATTTGATACTATAAATAAAATTGAATTGGTATTTATTGCAATACCATATCCACTCTGGCGGACCATTTTTAAATCAATATAATTGTTTTTTAATGAATATTTGTGCTCATACAGAGCTCATACTGCTGATCAGCAGATCAAAGGGAGAGAGAGGGTGGAGAAAAAAGGGATCTCTAGCAGTGCTATTGGCAACAGTGCAAACAGAGCATTAGTTAGCTCCATTGTTAGCTCACTTATTTACAAACAAAGAATACTGATCCAAAGTTGATGAGCGGTAAATGAGTGAGGGGCAGGCAGGAGAGCAATGGCAGGTAGTGCTGTCCAGCAGCAGTGTGGGCTCAAGTTCTTCCAGATAGTCTACCTGAGACAAGGCAGAAACAAGACAGATAATTACTTGACGGCACTGTAAGTACAAAAGTAATAAAGTAAAAGTAAATACAAAAAACTGATAATTGGGCTGAGTTACTATACCACTTGATACGCAATAATCTGGCGTCGACCATCTGGAGAACAGGCGTCTTAAAGCCCAGGAGCTGATTTCCAACTCCCATCAGATGTGTGGCTCCGCCACTAGTCCAGCCCAAGTCACCACCCACATACAAACACAAAAGGGAGGGGGAAAAACACAGTAGAACACAAAACTGAGAAAACACAGCTCTGGCTGTGACATATAATGTAGAGCGAGCGTGTCATTATTGCAAATTGAACCCCTTCAGGCTGATTCAAGACACTCAGTTGGGTTTGTAATTCACAATACTGACCGGCTCACTCCAAATTAGCATTTACGTACATGTACAGTATTTGTAGTTTTCAGCTTCCACTCTCACCTTCCAGAGCCAGTGACACAAACAGATTTAACAAACTGATCAGGAAGGCTGGCTCTAGTATTAGCTGTAAACAGGAGACATTGGCTGAATCTCATCCCCCTTATCTAATAGCTCCTCGGTCCTCGGCTGAACCGGATGTTGTTCTGTTCCTCCTCGGTAAAGGCCGTCTCAAAGCTCTTATTTCATCCCTGAGGACTGAGGACCGAGCATCGCGGAGGGATCATCAAGGAGCTATAGCCGAGGATACACAAGAGCAGCCTTCCCGGAAGCCGTACAGCTGAAGGAGTTGCTAACTCTGCCCAAACAGCTGACTTATTTATTTGACACTTCAGAGGAAAGGACATCATCCCTATAAAACACATTTGCTCGTTGCCTCTCTCCTCCAATGATTTCCTTGCGTCTCTCCAGGGCCTCCTCGTGGGAGGGACTAAGATGCGAGGAAGAGAGGCAAGTGGAGATGCAATTTAAGGGCTTTGGGACGTACCCATATAAAGCTGCGATGAAAAAGTAGGACACTAAACAAACTGTTATCTATCATGGATAAACTTGACCACCCTCTCTACCACACACTGGTCAAACAGCAGAGCACTTTTTTCAAAAGACTCCGACATCTTCAATCTCACACGGACCACTAAAGGAAATCTTTCCTTCCACATGCCATTCAACTGTTCAACACTTCACTGCTGAGTGTAAAATAACACTCAATACTTCACACATCTCAATACTGCCCTATAGCGCAACTTGCACACACGTTTACTTACATATTTTGTAAATTATAGTTTATAAATTTTTCTTTGCTACTTGTATATACATTGTACATTCTTTTCATTCATAAGTATTTTTTTTTTTTTTTTTTGTGATCAAATTTTTTTATTGGCACCATCAGACATACAAAACAAATTCCACAACGTGTGACAGGTAATAGCAGACGGTGCACAGAACAGAAAAACACAAAATAAACAAGAACAAAAATCCTCTTCCATCCCCAACCCTCTGCGGTCTCGAGGAAAACAAAATAAACGCACCTTGCCTAATCACTCTCCTCTAATTCTTGTGGGGTTGAGGTCATTAAGTCTGATATTTGTGCTGCTGTGCTTTTCCATAGGTTGATAGTTGATGATTTGGCTTTGTTAATCCTTGCTGTAGAGAGCTCAAGCATAACTATGTCTAGAAAACCACTGTTTTATACAAAGCAAGTGGGGGGGCAGCCAGCGTTGAGCTATCATTTTCTTGGTTGCAGTTGAGCCGGCTAGCCAAATTTTTCTCTGTCTCCCAAGCAGGTGTAATTTAGTCGTCATTAAAACAAAACAACAATTCAACATCCTATCACATCAGATATTATTGATGTTGATTATTCCAGAACTCATACACCTGTTCACACTCCCAGTACTATATACTATATATTTTTTAATATGTGTGTTTTTATTTATTTATTATTTATTGTATATTCTGTATGGGTGCTGTGTGCCTTCTACCTTGCTGCTTTAGCACAGAAATTTCCCAGTTTGGGATCAATAAAGTCCATCTATCTATCTATGTACTAACTACAAATATTAGTATGAAATTAGAATTCATAATGAACAGTAATGTTACAACGATAAATACAGCACCAACATATTTAATTTAAGTGGCTTTTTTTCCTTCATTGAATCCTTTTGTAAAAAAGGTCTGACCTAATGACACAGACAAAATACTGCAAATTAGAATTTCTGAATGAAGCCAATAAAGGAAACTGAGCTTAGTGAACCCAGACTAGCCTGTCATCTGCGTACTGCCTAACCTGCAATCACTGAGCTGTGGTCCTGGTTGTCCTCTTTGACTGTCATCTGCAGACCCACTGTTACTTCATGGAGAAGTACTTATTTTGAAGCATTTGGATCTTTTAAAGTGTATTTATTTATGTTAAAATTATGTTAAACGATTATCCTGCAAAAAATTGATGGAGCCAGCCAGGTAACCATTTGGCTGGGGGAGGTAGACAGAGTTTACAAAGTTTGTTTCGCCCTGTTGTCCTTTATTACACTCTAAAAAGTAATTTGTTTTACTTATAAAAAGTGAAGAGTTTTCATTGGGCATTTTGTGTTTTGTTTACTTCAAGGCTTTTTTAAATAGCATGAACACTCTAACAATACTTAACGTGAACCCAGAAAAATCAAGTTTAGTTAATTAATATTACTGATATTATTTAGTTAGTTTTCTTAGTAAACGTAACTCACTTGTACATGATATTAAACACAATTAAAATGAGTATGGATTACTTGTAGCAACCTATAATTTAAGTTGCATTAAGTCAATTTTATAAGTAAAATTAACCTAATCACACGTGTGAATGAACTCCACTACATTGAGTCCAGGCTACATCCTCCGGTAAATCAATGATGCTGCATTAACAGCTATAAAAATGCATATCTATATCCCAAACACTATGTTTTTATTGTTAGATCCTCTCTCATCAATAAGAATTTCATATTAAGAAGAACAACATGGAAAGACAGATTTAAGATTATAAAATGTATTTATCTCTTTCAAAAGTTTTAATTCTAACAGTACTATTTACTACTACTATTACAAAACAGGCCATACAGTATACACTACCGGTCAAAAGTTTGGGGTCACTTAGAAATTTCCATTCCACTCCATTACAGACAGAATACCAGCTGAGAGTAGCATTGTTTTTTTAATCAGGGCAGCAGTTTGCAGATTAAATTATGTGATTACATAATTGTAAAAGGGTTCTTGACTGTTGTAGAAAGAAGTGGCTGATCTTTAATGCAATATCTACATTTCCCATGATCAGCAACCATTCATCCAATGTTCCAAAGGCTCATTCAGTTTACTAATCTGATATCATTTTAAAAGGCTAACTGAGAAAACATTGGAGAACCCTTTTGCAATTATGGAAGCACATAATGTAATCTGAAAACAGCTGCCATGGTTAAAAAAAACAATGCAACTGATCTCAGCTGGTATTTTGTCTATAATTATAATTATAATAATGGAGTGGAATGGAAATTTCTAAGTGACCCCAAACTTTTGACCGGTAGTGTATGTAAAAATTACCCGCAATAAAAGGTAATTGTGAGACATAACATAATGTTAAATTCAGACAATATATCACCCTGAACATTTCACATTATGCTATAATGCAACAGTATGTGTAGTCTCACCTACTAAGGTGAGATAAGTGACAATAAGTCATCTAAGACAACTTGTTGAGGAGATTTGGGTATTTAGATGATGGTTTAGGGTGCATGGGGTCTATTGCAACAAAGAGCCTTTGGTACGTCTCAAATGTGTGCTGCAGTTGTGGTGGATATTTCATATCCAGGAAATAAGTAAGTCCAAACAGTAGGCAGCATGCTTGTGACAAGTTGTAAAGACCTCTGACCACTGGATGTCCTTCGATGACAATGCCAATGGCATTGGGCTGATGGCACATGTCAACTTTCATTGTGCAACCGCTGGGCGTACACCTCGGTCTCATCACAACTCTATAGGTGGAGACAAAAAAATTAGGAGTTTGGTTAGAGAAACAGGTAATGAGATAACAGGCTCGCTCTACATTATTCCGCTTATTCCACAGCTTATAATAGGGCTACTCATAAAGGTTACTCGGTCGGGATGGTTAACTTTACCACTGATGAGCACGACTCTCTGGAGGAAGCCAGGTCACACTGATGAGCTAACAATGGAGCTAACTAATGCTCTGTTAGCTCTTTCCCTTTGAGCACAAATATTGATTTAAAAAAATGATTGTATTTGTTTAAAAAAACAGTCAGCCCTTCAATAATCAGAACTCCATGGCAACGATATGTTATACATGGTAATAGTCTGTTATATAGAAATACCAGATCGCAGAATGAAGTGATTGACCAATCAAAATCAAGTATTCAACCAAGCCTTGTTGCAGTAATGTTAGTGGTAAATGTAATGACTTCACTTTAATAGTTTTCAACAAGATAAAATTGATAATCACTGAAGATATTCAGTGGATTTACGTCTCCAAAAAGACACTGCATCGTAGACCTCAATAAGATAAGGAAATGAGGGCCTGTTGGAGTGTTTAAGGCAATCTATGAATTTCACGAGGATTCGGACACTATATCAAAACACCCTTCCTTATAACTACCACTGAGTTCCTCATATTATTGACATTCCCATATTTTTTTATAATTTAGTTCTACTGGATAATTTCTACTTATAGTTTAATTATTAACATGTGTTACATTGCTCATAATGATAGCTGCCAAAAACTCCCCACTGTGAGAAAATCGTTTTTTATTCTGCTTTGTTCAACTGCATAGCCTACTATAACAGACATAAACATTATCATTGTATTTATAATTCATTTAACATTATTTATGTATATTCAGTTCATACTAAGTGTGACTTCCAAAATACCCTACATTGCGAGATTTTATCACAGTATATACTGATTTGTTTGTTTGTAATGTAGCCTACTTTTCTGTCTTTCTCTCTTATTTTTTCCTTTGTGTGTGATGTCCGTTTTTATGCTGCACTTTGTGCATTTTATTATTAATGTTAGCGGCTTCGTTTCCGTGTGGAACTGGTAAACAAAGCTTGAACTTCGACAATCACATCTCTGTGTTTAACCTTAGTTGTAATTACCTTGCGTTAGCGTCTTTTGTCTGGGGGATTTTATCAAACCATTTATGCTTCAAATGTCGTGTAACGTTAACGTTACTGCAACACACCACGTTACTGCTAAATAAATGAAGCGAGGTGGCAGATACAATGTAGACCACGAGTCGATAAAATTCACGGCTGAAACGTGGTAACGTTAGCAAAGCCTACATTACCTAGCTTGTCTGTAGCCTGTCTTAATTGAATATCAGTTAAATCTGCTTGGCTTAGCCTACACTGAATCTCTTTGCTTCGGGTGTCTGTTTTCAGTTAGCGTTAGGATGCGTTATAAATACGGTAACAGCCCCGACTGCCGAGGTAGCTTACTGGACCACCGGGCAGCTAGCTAACAGCTAGCTAGCCATGCATCCAGGTCAGTTAATACGATTTAGCTAACGTTTACTGCCGAACAGGACCTCTAGAATAATCGGTTTAGTACAAATTCACCAATCATTCAGCAATAATTTGGCTAAAATTGCTTAACTTACTGTTTTAACCAGCATCCGTTCAGTTCTGCAGCGCCGAGGGTATGAAGTTTTCAAGCAAGCTGCTGATACCTGTTGCCCACGTGCCCGCCCCGACACTTCAGATATCAGGGGGAAAGTGATGACTACTTGTTTTGTATAACCTTCGTGTAATACAGCAATCACAGACATAAATACTCACATAGATTGTGTATGTGAGCTCACTTTTATAACACTTAATGTACACAATAATCACATAGTAATAACTACTCAAATAAACTTTGATAGTTTTATTTAAAATATATTGTTGTGTGTGTACTGACAGATTGTAGGTAAAGGCAAGGTATGTTGATACTTTTTAAGATAAAACAGATAAAATAAAGTAAATCACAACTATTTAAAATATATTAAACCTACATGGTGGGTGTAGCACTTATTACAGTGTACATGTATATGCCCAAAGCCCAGAAACCAACCCCATTACTGGAAAACTACCTGGTCCCATTGTGTTTGAGCAATAATAGAGACCAGCATAGATGTCATTTTAGCCATAGCCAAAATTTGGAACAGCTTACCAGATGATGTGAGATATACAGTATATTTTTCAAAACAAGTGTAGAAACTTTTAGGAAATGGAAAGAAGACATTGGTGAATGTCAAATCTCAACAGTATCAGGCTCACAGATGTATGGACCCACAAATGCACGACTCAGGTACGTAGGAATGCCAAAAGTTTATTTAAGAAGACAGAATAAACTTACTGGCAACAGTGTCCAAAAACGACAGGCAAAAGGGAGAATCCAAAATACAGTCAGTGGTCAAAATCCAAGGGAAACAATCAGGTATATAATTCAGGACACAAGGAAAAACGCTCGAAGGCTGTACACGGGGGAAGCAGACAATCTCGCACTGGGGTAAGAGGAAGACTGAACTTAAATACACCAAACAGAGAAGACAATGAGACACAGGTGCAAAACATTAGGGCGGGGACAGGTAATCACTAACGGTGGGAAAAGGAAACAACAGGAAGTAAAACAAAGACAACACAAGGAAAACAGGGAATTAAAAAATAAAACAGGAAATGTGAAAACAACCCGAAAAAATAAGAATCTACAACAAAACAATAACTTGACATAGGAGCGGAACGTGACAAACAGGGTATGAACAAAGACCATTGTTATGCACTGTAATATACATTTCAGAAAAAGGCTTCAAGATGAAACCATAAACAAAAATGTGGTTAATTCTTGGGCAAAACATTGCATTTTCTTTGCTGTTATTATATAATTAAAGGACAGAATTTTGATCCAGCTGTCAGAAAAACTTCCAGGAGAGCTGTTTCAGTCAGCAGTAATGGAAGTTCACCGTTAGTTTTCAACTTAACTTTTCAGTCTTGTGCTGGTGGTGTGTGGTAGAGTGTGTACACTGGGGGCTACATGGTAATTTTAGCTCTGAACAAAGAGGACTCCCCTGATAATATGCCATTATTATAAAAGCCCTCAAGACACAGGACTTAGGAATTAACCCTCTTTACGAAGCATTCAGTGAACATGTGATGCAGCTGCTCTGTGGAATCAAATGTTTGTTGGGAATGAGTGAACTTCAGTTACAGTACTTGATATGGGGAATGCATCTTTTCTCAGACTCCATACAGGAATTCTTCTAACAATCAAGCCCAAAGGCAGTTGAGGCTTCAGTACATGAGTACATGTTTCCCCTTTGGCCATGATTGACCTTTACTTTTTGTGCTCTTTGCTGTACAGACATCACATCACCGTGACAGAACAAAATGCCCAACATCCTCTGCTGCACAGCTGTGGAGGTATGCATATATACAGTATACACAGCCCCTGGCAGGGTCTCCACTATAAATGATCTGTTCACTAAGATTCTACATAGAAATGATATTAGCATCACTATTGTGCTATTAGGAACTTCATTGTCTCTATTGACTAGCCTAGTCAGAATGAGATGCCATTTATTTTTTTTTTCAGTCTGACATTGTGTTCATGTTAGCCAATTTCTTTTTGGAAGGCTTTGTTTTGCCCTAACCAATCAGTAGAGAGTTATGTATGTCCCTCTGACATTATTGTTTGATTCATTAAATATTTGATTTAAAAGTTGTTTCATGTTTTAGTAAGTAACAATCTTGTGTCCATAAATGTGTCAATATAACATAAACAAACACTATGGGTATGTAAAACAAATTAACAAAACAACAGCGTCTTTTTTGTTTTGTGGTTTTCTCAATATTATATGGATTTACAAACAAATAAGTAGGTCAATATCTAAGTGTATACCATGGGTAGACTCATAAATAATATAGTGGAGGAGGTTCTGATTAAGCACTCAATCATCAGTTCAAACATCATCATGATCATCATAAAGACGAGAATAAATCATATCATATCACAGTCTAAAGGGAAGATTGCTATTTACTGAGCACCTTCACCTGCTCCCCAAAGGATAAACCTTTTCCATTTTGGACACTCCATGAGGTTTTCTCTAGTACAACCATTAGACCACTACTGTATAATGGCACAAATGTCATAATCTAAGACAGATTTGTATTATGAATTTTAATTAACAAAGCCTCTAAACACCATTAATGGGGCTTTTTTTGCCCTTTGTTATATAATTACAAGAAGACAAAAAGAGATAAATATGGATAAAATAGTAAAATATTGCTGCTCCATAACAGGTGAATAAGAAAACATGTACCATACAGCCTGCTACTTCATAGTAAGAAAAGCATTTTCTATCTTGATTAAAAACTCCCTGAACACTGCCAAGATTGTTCTTGTTGTTGTCTCAGGAGAAACTGATCCGTAAGCAGAATTTCCTGGAACACTAGCTAGCTCGGATCAAGACTTTTGTTCCATTTGTGAGATTTTGGACAGTGTGATTAAACAAAGCATACAGTTGAGACGTCTATTAGAAGCCCCACTGTAAATAATGGCTGTGAAATCTACAGTTATTTAGTTTAGATTTTCACAGTAACATTACTGTATATGATTTTTGCAGAATGTTGTAAAGTTTTGTTAGTAAAATCTAAAAGATGTGTTTGTTAATCTCTGAGGAAGGAGCGAGGCTTGGTCCAATGAAGATTAAACAAAAGATTGAATTAAACAGAATGATGAAAATGACATGATAAAATGCAAATGTTAAACTGCAGCTGACAGCGGACTGGATCTATGCTTCTCCCTGATGGAGTCACATAAAAACAGTCCCGAATCATTGTAAGTTTCACCATATGTTTCCTGCACCTGGGGGCGGTTCTATTTCCCATGTATATTAAACCCATTCCCATTGGCCCATCATTGGCATGGTGACAGGTTGGATGTATTTCGTTGGTTTCTTCGCTGTCCAATGAGGCAGGACATGCTCTGAGGTCTGCCCCTTTGGGGTCACTTCCGGTCACAGTTCAAAAGATTCTAGCGTGAAGATGTCAAATCTTTACAAGTTTACAGGAATTAATATTGTATTGTCCCATCCTAGTCTAAGTCACCAGGGGGTTGGAGACAGAAGGTTATTTCCTGCTGTGTAGCAGGAAGTTTCTTCTAGTGGCAAGGAAAAACTCCCTTTTATGAAGAAACCTCGGACAGACCCAGGCTCTTGGTAGGCGGTGTCTGACGGTGCCGGTTGGGGGTGATCAACACAACAACACTCTGCAGTTCGCTGTGTGGGGATAATGAGTTTCCTCCTGTATGTTTAAATGGCAGACAATGACCTAATTAACACAACACATTAGAAGCTAGGGTTGGTGTGAGGCATGTCAAATGCTGATTAAGGCTAGTCAGTTGATTCAATCTGGCTGCAGGGTACATATTTTTTATTGAACAAGTTTTGCAAAGCACCAAAAAGACAAAAACGATAGAAAAACAGGTACAGCATTGAAACAGCACAGGGTGAAGACAGGCAGCTAAAAACAATAAGTAATGAGACCAACGTTAAAATTAGATAACAAACAGATAGACAAACAGACTAACAAACAAGCAAAGAAAAAAAAAAAAGGGATAAATAAATGGTAGATAGTATAAATAGGAGTTTCAGGGAGCATGTATTGGAAAGCGAACTCTGCATCCAGGATGCTGTATCTAGGCATCTTCACCATGACGGGTGATACTATTTCCCCGCCCCCCTCCAGGCCAAATCCATCAATCCTGATTTCAACCTCTGGGCCTTAGCAGATCCCAGGTAGTCAAAGAAAGAGTCCCAAATCCTGTAGAATGTGAAGGGTTTGTCTTTTAAGGCCGTGGAAAAGGCTTCAAAAGGGATGATGTACAGTACACAACCACTGATTTAGGGTTGGGGCTTTATCAGAGATCCACATGAGTAGAATACACTTCCTGGCACTGTGCAGCAGACTATGCACCAGTCTTGTGTTACGAAGATCAGCAGGTAACTCATCAGGCAGACCCAACACACAAGTCCTGGCTCCCAGATGTAAAGGGCGCTTAAAGATCTTATCAAGCTGTTGAGCAATTGTGATCCAAAACTGCTGGATTTGGGGGCAGCTCCACAAACAATGAAAAAGTGAGCCAACAGCAGATTGACATTTAGTACAAAGATCTGATATGGCAGGATTAATTCTGTGTCTGACCTCAGGAGTAATATAAAGACGATGTAAAATGTACATAGACATTTTTGAACTGAAAGTATATTGTTTATCAAACATCACCAAATGTTTGAACTTTTTTAAACTCAACAGTTTACAATAAAACCTGTAATACTTAGACTACTGTGATTTTGTCATGTGGACAACATGACAAAATCACAGTAGTCTAAGTATTACTGTAAAAAAATCCCAATATAGCCACTATAGTACTGTAAATAGTAAAGTAAACTACTGTATTTTTACTTTTTTATCTTATCTTTCTTTTAACTCATAATGACATACCATGGGATTTTTATTTTACAACCTAAGTTTTATCTTTTTTTTTTCCTTTCACTGGCGGAAATGGGCTTCATAAATGTATCCAATGAGGATCAAAAGACTTCAACGGTCAGTCACGTCATCGCAAACAGCAAAAAGCTCTAGAATCTTTTGGAAAATCCTGATTCTCTGTATACTGAACTTTGTCAATAAAATAAATAAATAAAAATAAAGAATCTTTGGGAAACAGAATGCAGCACTTGCAATTCTGACTCGTTAGTGACAGAAAATCAGTACTAATTAGTAGTACATACTCAAATTTCAGTTTCTTTACACAAGGCTTTGTCTTGTGGTTGTATTCATTTTTTTCGTCTTTGTGTTGATTTCTTTCACTTTTTGTCTGTGAGGAATTCAGCGAAAACGTATCTGTGAGAGCTCCTACGGAGACGTCTCCACGGCCATTAACGTTAGTGCTACAGGTAACGTTAGCTACCTTATGTAGTTAGCTAGCTAGCTGGGAGAAGATTTTTTTCCACCCTTGGCCTCTGCAGGAGTTTCCAACCTGGAATCACGGATCCTCCACCAAATGGTTGTCGGGACTTCCAGAAAATCAGTAAGTAACGTTACCATCACTAGGACCAAAACAAATAGTTTTCTGTGTCAGGCTGTGGTGAGCCACAGGTATCGTAGGTAGCGCTAGGAGTATAACCAGTTAGCTTGCCATCAAAATTAATTACTCATGCAAGCACTGTAATTTCACCACAGCTTCAATTACTGCATTACTTGTTCGACATTTGAGCACACACAGAAATTTAGCTAACTTTAGATTTCCATGTGTCATAGCAGAATGCTTTGCCACTTTTGTGACATGTGGCGCCGTTCAAAGCCACATGTACTGTTTTCACAAGAAGACAGCTAAACCAGGACTTGAAAGGCAAATTGATGGAGTTGATTTGGCTTGCACTGTTGAAGGTTGTAGCTGTGTCAGCAAATTTTTCAAGCTTACGTGACCATCTTCATTGGCATATTAAAGAAAGTGTCATGCCCCTATATTAATTGTTTAAAACATTTTCGTGTCCGTTCATCCTTTGCCTCACACTTGAATCGGAAACACAAGAATATATCTAGTTCTTCATGTATTAACCAAAGTTCTACCAGTGCTACTAACGTCACCTGTGCCTGCATGAAGCAGACAGTGAACTAGATCACACTTTTGAGACAACTTTTAACGATGATAATGATAACACAAATGATGAAGTGGACACAGATGATTTTATGAACAATCTGGCCATGTTTTATCTCCGAATGCAGGCTAAAATGCTGTCACCAGCCAATACAATTCAGACCTTAATAGAGGAAATACAAGAGGTGCACAACACTGGTTTGACCCATCTTTTGTCTAGGATGCATGAAGCAAAAGCTGACAAAGCTGAATGTGCCTGAAAGTGATATTAACTAGTCCAGGCCACTAGCCGCTAGCTTGTTAACAAAGTCCATAGGAAAGCACTAGCCACTTAGCCAGCAGCTAACTTAAACTTCTTTCTGTCTTCTTGTGCCGAGTAGTCCACTCAAACAGACAGAACTATCACCATTAACATTTCGTATAAGAGTCCTGGTTTAACACTCTCACTAAACTGGTGCGTTACATTAACATTAACCTCTAGTATTTCTCATTCAGCCGACAACACGCTTCTCCCCTCTTATTCGTTCCTTCGCTATTTTCCTCCTTTGTTTTCATACGTTGTCTTTATGTTTCACTCGCTCTACTCACTTCCTTGTTACTTTGAACTCAAATGTGATTGACTCGTTCACAAAACTTTCAGAAATAAAATTAATTCACGAAACATTTGTGTAACTCTTTCTTCCTATTCTTAAAGGCATTTTCAAAGCATTTTCACATACATTATTACACAACAAATATTAACATTATTAACAAATATATATATTAACAAATAAAACATGAACATTACCCAAGATGCATTTCTCTCCTTGAGCAAATAATAACTTCATTGCTGGTCAATAAATCTTTAACTTTTTAACCTTAAATTCTATTTATTAAACTATGAAATTATTTATTATAACTTGTATATCTTATATTAATGAATACATTTCAACCGGGTTACACCATCAATACGTTTCTTTCACTGTTAGGATGTAACTGACAAGGACTCGTACAGTGAAACTCCAGTGGGAATTCTCTGCCTTGGTCAAGAAAATACCCAGCTCAACCCATCCAGAGTAGGGATCATCTTGGAAGGGTCTGTGGTAATGGATGAACTGGCCAACCTGCCTCAGGCCTTCTGTGTCCTTTTCGGACTGATCTATGCCCTGCACCTGGACTACCCCAAGTGCATGAAAAACACTTTCAACTTTATTCAGCAAGTAATGCTCAAATTGGGTAGAAGTGAGCTGGTACCCAAAATTCAAACTTTGAAAAATCAGCTGGAAGCATGAAACAAGGTTCGAAATGGATCTACTACTGTTTCAGATTTGTTTGCCCCAGTTTGTAACGTTGGACTTTTAGGAAAACATGTTTACTGTTGTGTATGGTTTGGGGTACATGTGTCCTATGGTATTTGCACTGATTTTTGCGGAAGATTCCATGACACAGGCTTTGATTAAATTTTATTTCAAATGAGTTGGGTATTTTAGTTACATTACCAATTAAAAAGCAGATGTCTTGGTGCATTTTGGATTTTCAAGATATATAGAGTAGATATTTTAGTCATGTTTAGTCATATAAATGGGAATGTTCAACTATATAACATTTTCCCTAACAGAAGTGTAAGCTGTAATACAGTTTTAATGTGATTTGTTGTGATAATGATGTACACATGCTTGAGCACAATAAGTGATTTTGTTAGAATAGAGGCATGATGGTGCTAGACTTAATGCTTCATGCAATGTTCAGGACATGAATGACACACATTTTGCCACAGTTTCAGGCTTATGATTCAAGGTTGTTAAAGCAGGGGGAAACAACCTGTAACTTCATGCTGTTTTCAAATAAAACAGTAAAAAAAAAGACTTTTGTTGTATTGCGTATTTGTCTTAATGTAAATGTTCTAGTTTAGCACATTCAATGAATACAAAGGTTTAGTCACTTTAACTTAAAATAGTAAGTGGAGTTCATGTGACAAGGCAATTGATATTACAAGATTGTAAGTGAAATCAATTTGGCATTCAGTGTTTTGAACTTAAAATAATAATTCCACCCTTTCAATCATTTAAGTTAAATGCACTCAAGTTTTCATAACCCATTACTTAACGTTTTT
Source organism: Sander lucioperca (assembly GCF_008315115.2). NCBI lineage: Eukaryota > Metazoa > Chordata > Actinopteri > Perciformes > Percidae > Sander > Sander lucioperca. The sequence goes on along the minus strand of NC_050195.1, from coordinate 886,749 downwards.
AAGGCAACCGGTTTCCTCAAATTTTTTAAGTGAATTCAACTTATCCGGGCTTACAGTGTGTGTTATTGCGGCTAGCCTAAAGCAGACATGAAACAAGTGTTGCAAGCATTGTCTTATATCACGGACATGACGAAGACCTAAAGAACCACAAGGAAAAAAATAGTTCTTCAATTATCTCTTTCCAAGCGAATCTCATATTAAAGTATAACAATGCTTGGGGCGCCTGGATAGCTCACCTGAGTGTGCGCCCCGTGTACGAAGGTCCCTTACTCCGGATTTCCACTGAATGCAGAACGTCTGCGGACCAGCTCCGCTGCGGAACGGCTTCGTGCTCCGCCGTCCGTCAATACCCACTAGGTCCGGATTTGTTGCGGCACGGCTGCGGCCATGACTGACAGCTGTAGTCACGAGGACCCACAAGATCTCTCGAATTCATGTAGAATAGAACCACAAAACCAACAACAGTTTGTTCCCATCCAGAGGAGTAGAGGGGAAACAACTCTGTGCTGTGTTTTCAAGGTGTAGCGCATGGAAATATGATCCACTGTGAGCACAGTGTATTTTATTTTGAAAATTAACCGGATGTTTATTTTGTTTCTGTGCTCGACTTCCTGTCCTGCACTATCTGCCATGTGCTGAACTGCTGCAGAGCTCTCCGGCGTCCGGCAAAAATAGAAGCTCTGCGTATCTGCTCCGGAGGGCTGCGGACCGCCGGAGCTGGGATGCAGTTGGAACGCAGCCGTTCTGCAGTCAGTGGAAATTGGGGGTTACCTTTGCTGCATGTCATTCCCCCTCTCTCTCCCATTTCCCATCTTAAGCTGTCCTGTCTAATAAAGGCCGAAATGCCACAAAAAAGTAGAACAATGCTAATTGTATAGTATGTTGAAAAAAAAAAGAGCAAGAATCTGTGGAAATTTTAAGTTGTGCAGACAAAGGCACACTATCACTGATTTTGAGTAATATTTGTTTAAATATAGTATGCAGATCATGACTTATTACCCTAAAAAACACTACTGGTGAAAGTGTTTAGTTGTTGTATTTATACATGTATTATATAAAAAGACTTAAGGTGGGTGTCCATATACGCGTTGTTTTCACGGATGGGATCGCTCCGCTTCCCAGCATTGCATGCTAGTGGGCTCGCCACCAGTTTCTCTTCACTGACCACTGACAAGCAAAGAAAACAGTCAACACCTTCCTATAACCGCGATGGCTGCAGCTGATTGGATGAACGCATCACGTGTCTGCTCCGGGATTTCAAAACCAACCGTAATGGCGGCTCGTTCGGAATACGATCTCGTATTTTACAAAAGTAATTCACTGAAACGTTTCTGAAAACATTTTAAGCCAGAAATAGGCTATGCAGTTGCTGAATCTGTCTTCATTTCAGATCGACAAAGCTGAGTTTAAAAGATTTCCATCAGCTTTTGTGAGGCGGTGAGCCGAGTCGCCCGATCCTCATTTGCATAATATATATAATAACTTTGTGCAAATGAGGAGTGGGCGACTCAACGCCCCTCTTCTCCATGCTACCAGAATGCATTGCACGGCTGCTCCCATAGAGATGACTCGGAAGCGGGGAAATGACGCTGACAAAGGACACACACCATTAGTAGGATGGGGTTAGCAAAGGGGTTCCTTGAGACTGCTGAAGAGGATTTTTCTTGTTCTGCACCGTTAGGCTCATAGGCCTTCACTTTAAATTCTGATCCCAATTGTTTTACACTATAAACTATCCTCTTTTGCGTATTCGTTAAAAGATCTCTTAACCAATGGACTTAAAATAAAATCACTGAGACGATATATTACAATGAACACTTTTAGTAACAGTACTTTAAGATATAAGGCACATGTGGGCTCACTAACCCCCAATTTCCACTGACTGCAGAACGGCGGCGGTCCGCAGCCCCCGGAGCAGATACGCAGAGCTTCTATTTTTGCCCGACACCGGAGAGTTCCGCAGCAATTCAGTTTTCAATGGAAACAAACTGTTGTTGGTTTTGTGGTTCTATTCTACGTGAATTTGCGAGATCTTGTGGGTCCTCGTGTCTACAGCTGTCAGTCATGGCTGCAGCCATACCGCAACGAATCCGGACCTAGTGGGTATTGACGGACGGCAGAGCATGCAGCCGTTCCGCAGCGGAGCCGGTCCGCAGATGTCCTGCATTCAGTGGAAATCCGGAGTAACTGGGGTTTCCGATACCTCCCAAGTCAAATGAGCAATTCTTTACAGTTTACAGTCTCTTTTTATTCCCTTTGGGCACTTGGTCCTCCTCCTCCTCAGCATGGGGGATGCTTCATGCATCCCCGGATGGCAGCTGTCTGTTCATTCCTCCAAATGGGATTGACAGACACCCCGTCTCCTTGTCGTGACCTTATTGACCAAACGCCTGAACACACATCTCTACTTGACTATTTCCTGCCATAAAACCTCTCACACAAACACACCATCTCTGAGAAACACACAATCTTTGGGGTAAACATTTAACCATATGGTACCCCCTACAACCTTAATTACCTCTTCTGTGTCCCTGCTTATCTCATACCCCCAACTCATAAAAGCATAAACTAAGTTTATGACTTACCAGCTGAACTTTCTATGCAACCGAGGTCATTCTAACTACTCCCTCAATGATTTGCTCACAGCTCTTTTTGCAACATGACCAACTGTAACTATAACTGCTAATATTCTATAATCATGTCTACAATAATAGAAATATCTCAACACTGCATATGCACAATTTTTCACTACACCTCTGTTACAGAACACTGAACTCATCAGTGATTGTTCAACACGCTGTGGAGTTGTTTCTCAACTGGCTCCATACATTAAGACAAATACAATTATGTTAATTATGCACACCGTCTTACACCTCTAGGGAAGAATTTCTTTTCGACTTTCAGAAATTCAAACAGTGATCTCTTGCTCTCACTCAAGGCTGATTTTGCTGAATTTTCCTTTTTAGATCTTTTGTTGTTCTGTGCTGCCAAAGTCTATTACCTCAGGCCTGTGTGCATTGTGCTTCCACAGCAGGGATGTCATATTAAGAAAACACACGTCCATCAGAAACGTATGTGGATGCACCTGAACAAAAACAGGCAGACTGTTGTTCCTTTTTTTTAAGTAGACAGTGTGTTTGTGAGTTTTTAACCAAAATACCTGTAATTTGTCTCCCATATCAAATTGTTTCATTTTAGTCAGTGGTTTCAGGAAACTGAATTACTTGGCACATTGAATAGTTAACTGTATCCTATCCAGTATTCATGTATTGAAACAGAGCTGACAGGACAGACACAAATGCAGCTACAGCTTGTGGAAAAAGGAACTTGAAGAAAGAGGCTGTCGACATTCATTAGTCACAATCCATAAAGTGAAATTTTGGTGCAAGACCATATATTGATTCATATATTGATTTGTCTATGTTTTTTTCATAAAGATACAACCACAAGTCAGAACAGAATATTTCCATATTTATGCAAACAAGTGCAGCAAAAGTAACCGAGGAGTTGACCAACAGACAAACAGTAAAGATTGTCTTGCTTATAACAAATTGGTCAGTTGATGTGTTTTTCATTTATAATAGAAGGCTCACTTTGTGTAGTGTGGCAAGGTCATTCATCAATCTACATTGTACTGAATCAGGGAAAGAAAAACATTTAATTAGGAAAAAAGAATGAGCTGTAATCAATTGAGTTTGTGTGAGGATTAATGTAAGTAATTACAATGAAGCACGATGACATGCTTCTTTGTCAATGTATGTTACAAAAGGCCACATATACAGCACAATTGCAGTACAGAGTGAGTGTTATCACTCATTTTAAAGGATATTGCTGGTATTTGTTTTGTATTTTTCTTACTGTCATCCAAACCCATGAATAGATGAGAACAGACAATGTGTTAATCCATCTATCAATACTTTCTGACCTACCTGTTTGTGCCTCTCAACTCCAAGCCTAATGGTTTCTACTAAAGAAGTAAATCTTTATAGCCTAGAAATGTAGATGCACCCTAGCGGAAGCAAATGTAATTTGCAGCCAGGATCAGTCTAGCAACTCTCCGTTGGCTTGCGAGCTGGAAAAAACAAATTCTGGTCAGGTCAATCACATCGTGTATAGAGTCGGTAGGCGGGTTTAACATAAGGACGGCAGAGTTGCGACGGTTCCGCGTGAATTCCCTGCTACTTGAAAACAAAGAAGATGGCTGCTGCTGCTGGTGAACAGTGGTCTTTCAAATCGGCTTTAGCCGCGACTCTGGAAGACTTGGAGTTAAGCACTGAAGTCATTCTTAAAAAAGGAAGATGTGTTCGGAGTTTTGCTGACCGGATACGGCAAAGTTTAATCTATCAACTAGCGTTGCTCTGGTTGGCTATGAGTGCAGAGGGAATTTGAAAGACAACCATTTAATCCGCCCCTCGGATTGAGCCCTGCCAATGGCGAGTTCTCAGAAGCGACATCTTGATGTGGGTCTGGCTTGTCAGGCTAAAATCTTTAAGAACTGGCCACAAATGCCTCTACATAGTTACATTTAAAAAAACGAACAGGATCAACGGAGATAGATTCTACCCAACCAAAAATAAATTGTTGAAGGGCCTTGAAGGGCCGGGGAAGACGACTCTCCGATATTTTTAATTTGGACTGCAGTAACTATTTTAACTGCTGTCAGTATTTCATATTGGACCTTTAACAAAAGATTTTCCTCCATTGTCACAACTGCATATTGGGGCTTCAACAAAGTCTCTCTGATATTTCTATCTGCCTCCCTTCACTTCTCCCATTCAGAGGAAATGGGAAATTTTGTCATGTGTGCCCTGCACTTTACAAGTGCTGCTGTCACACTGGTACACAGCTACTCTGCTAGAGGCACAGAATAATTGTCTGTGTTACCATTTTGGCAGGTGAAATTGTTTAAAGTCGTAATACTCATTCTGGCCACAAGAGGCTGATAAGCACTACCACCAATGTTCTAAATAGGACTGAATGCTTGTGATGTCCAAATGAAGCTTTATGATGCATTCTTTCTTTCTGAGCCCAATAGATGTTCAACAAAGGCTGAAAAGCAAATTGAAATGCCATTCCTTGAGCCTTTTTATTAAAAATTTCGTTGGCTCAAAAAATACAAATAATGGTTCATGAAGCCTCATTTGGACATAACTACAAAATACATTCATGTTTTCCTCCAGGTGTGAGTTTTAATGTTTCCATACACTCTAAAATGAAGAACATATATTGTGTGTTAGCAAGTAAAGTTACTGTCCTGCCTTTTCTTTTGGCTAGACATGTATTTTAATCAGACCTAGAACAAGGGGTAGTGGTGGACTTCAGCCTATTGTGGCCAAAATAAGTATTACAACAAAACAAGATGTATACAATATATCTTAGACTACTAAGTGAATTGTGCAAATATTTGTGCAAAAGAAGTCTGACAGAAGTTAAAGTCAGGGAGTAATATATAATAGTAATAGTATAAGTAATATACACCATTATAGATATATTACTACTTCTTATACTCCCACAGTTATTATAATACTAGTAATATCGGGACACGGTGAAGGTGAGTATTAAAGTGCTTGTTACAAGCAAACTGAACTACATTTGTGTAATTTCTGTAAAAAAACAAACTATCGCAAAAGCTTTTGGATTTTGGAACTGTGAGTATCCAAATAAACTACAACCTAACATTGTTTTATGTTTTTATAATGTAATAATAATAATAATAATAAGATTTTAGCATTTTCTCCTTACTTAGAAAAAGAGAACTTGAAGTAGCTTTGAAGCAACATGTGTAGTAAAATAAACTGATATCCAGCAAATAAAACTAACCTTCCTACAGCAAAGTCTATTCTCATGTTTTAATATGAGGTCTATGGATAATCAACATATGCCCATGGGAGCGGTATCTTTCACTTCCCCTGCATTTCTTTAATTAATAAATCCATGTAATTAATTCTGTTACTTTTGTCCCACTAAAAATTCATTAGCTTCAGATTGGTGACCCACTTTTCTGTTGGTCCTATCAGTGAGCAGTCTGTTTTGGGTGTCATTTCACATCAGCAATTTCTCTGCCACTGAGTGAATACATTGGGTTAGGTCAGAGCTGATTGGTCGATTTCAGACTAATCCAGTGTCTGCACTGACACATTTTCTGTTTGTATTCAAAACAGAACGGTCAACATATAACAGCTTACAAGACAAAAATGCCATTTAGAAACTCTGTATAATCTGTATAGCTTTGGCTTGTATAGACTGTATCTTGCAGAAGCATTTGTTGGCTGGGTTGTGACTAACAGAAGATAAATCCTATCACATCCTAACACAGCGTTAACTATTGTTTTATCAATGAATCAGTGAAGCCATAGGTAAAACACCTGTTTCATTTTTTAAAACTACAAGCATCTAGTCTGGTATTAAAGTATGAGCATTTACAGTGAATTTAGTTGCTTGTAAAGCCCTCTGCATCAAATTTGTGATATTGATCTGTATAAATAAAATAGACTTGACTTGACTTTCCTGCTACTGATAATGTAGTCTCGCGTTGCCAGACCGATCTCCACAGTGCTGTGGAGTAAGGTCTGGCTACACCACAGATACATTCTGGGGATACTGCACATCTACTTGACCCTCTTCAGTTTGCATATAGGGCTGGCCGGGAAGTAGAAGATGCCACTGCCACTTTATTAAACCTTTTTTGTCAGCTTTTGACACAATCCAGCCCCACATTCTAATTGATAAACTTATAAATATTTTTAGTTTAGATTTTAACATTGTAGGCTGGATTCTTGACTTTTTAACATCCAGAACTCTGAGAGTGAGGGTTAACGGATGCACGTCTGGGGAATTGATATCCACTGGGTCACCCCAGGGTTGTGTCCTTTCCCCTCTCCTCTATATTCTTTATACCGACGTCTGCCGTAGTCGGCATGAAAACAGGTCGATTTTGAAGTTCGCTGATGACTCTGTAATAGTCAGCCTCCTACGTGACAGTGAAAACAGCCACGGTCCTGTAGTTGATGAATTTGTAGATTGATGTGACAATGCATTCCTTCACCTAAATGTGAAGAAAACGAAGGACATGTGCATTGATTTTAGACACAAACCCACTAACAACCAAAAAAACATTATCAAGGGACAGACTGTAGACTCTGCTGAAACCTATAAATATCTTGGAACCATAGTGGATAACTGTCATGACCTGGCTCAAAGGTATGACAAAATGTAGAGAACACACATTTGCTCAATTAAATCAAATGTATTTAAATAAACAAAGGTAAATGTGTTATCAGTTTATCAGTAATGTGTGTAGTGTATGGATGTGTGTAGGTGTTGCAATGTTAGAACGCAAAAGTAACTCAACCCAAAGTCCAAACAAACCAAGCAACCATGAGGAGAGAGAGAGGAAGAGTAACTGCCCAGGCACTCCTATTAATGGACATGTGAGCAATCAGTTCATCCATGTATCAATCATCAGTCCTTATTAGCCAATCTCCAGATCCCAGCAACCAAAAGGACTCAATAAGTCTTGAGGCCTAGGAGCAGTCACCTCCCCTCATCAAGAGCAAGGTCCCACCACAACCTTGAAAAAACAAACAAAACTGTTAGATACAATAAATCACATTTTATACCTGACCACGTCAATATTATCTCTAACACCCATTCAGTTCAGCGCATTATCTACACAACCCAGTGGCCAAAAATCCAAGGAAGCACTTTAATGGTTCATGAAACAAGAAAATGATAGGCAGCTCTAACAAACATTATGACAATGGTGCACGTGACAGGGCATCTGCCACCACACTGTCCTTGCACTTAATATGGCGTATTAAAAAAAAAAATGTTTTTCTCTGGATTAGCGGCCGCTCGCGTTTCTGAAGACAAGACTGTTTACACTGCCTTCTCTATTTCAGGGACCTCTGGAGTTTCTGAAACTAAAGCCTGGTTCACACGGCAGGATAATTAGGCCGATTTTAGCCCCGATTCACCCCTTCCGACAATCTTAAGGATGCTCCGATTATCGTAAAATAATCTGATCAGATATTCCTGCCGTGTGTGGTGTGTTAAGACTGCTCTCGTCTGCTCGGAAGGACGTCGGGATCGCTCCAATCTCAAATCGGGGATATCCAACATGTTGGATTTTTTCGGCCCGATTTCTCCTCGTTTGTGGTGTCCCCCGGGGACAAACGAGCACGCAGCCTGTGGACTGTGGCGTGTAGCCAATCAGAAAGCGAGGTGACAAAGCGCAGAGGAAAGCACCGGGAAACAAAATCAAAACAGCCGGCGGCATGGCGCACCAGAAAGTCTGGTGGACGTCGGAGATGGAGGACCAACTCGTCGACCTGTGACTTCTTTGACCATCGCCTTTTCTTTTGATAACGTTTTTTTCCGGTTAAAAACAAACTACAAACTATCGCCACTGCATCCTCTTCGTCCGCCATGATTGTTTACTCTGAAGTCACGTTTGATCTCGAGGGATTTTGCGAGATTTCCCCTCTGACCTGGGAATGCTCGGGAGTCAAATCGGTTCGTGTGTGATGTGTTGATTTTGCCGTGTGTTGCGCACCACACACTGTACGACCAAAACTGTTAGACCCGTGATTTTTTTATCACCGTGTGTGGGGTCTCTCAGGATTGGAAAATCGGCCGACAATTTTAAAATCTTCCAGCGCTGCCTGGAAGGCACTAGGATTAGGCACTGGTTATGGTTAGGGTTAGGTTTGGGTTAAAACGCAACACCCAGGATGGGCATTGCGAGGGGCACGGGCACAAGAGGACCACTGGTGTAAATAAAACACTTAAAATCTCCTTAAAAAAGCCGGGTTAGGTTATACAAAAATGCTGTTTAAAAGACGGCAGGATATTAAAAACAGGTTAAAAGAACCACTGGACAGGACGGACAGTGGGAGATTAAAACTTTGAATAAAAGGTCAACTCCACAACTACCCCGGTCTCTCTCCCAAAGACATTACAAAATAAATAAAATATATTTATATATAGTTATGTAAGTAAATAAATAGCCTGGCATCACAATACGAATTAAATTATTAGCCCAATATTAAAAACATTATTTATCCTAAAAAAATAAAACATTTAAAAGGTCTAAAATACTGTCTGAATTGCTTGCCCTTGAGGTTAAAAAAACATATACAAACATACCATTAAAAATTAGTAGTAAGTGCTGTGTTTAAAAGTGCTTTAAGAAATAAATAAATAATAAAAAGTGCCACACAATAAATAACTATAAATCATTTAAAATATATAATAGATATGCATCAAACCAATGGTATGTGTATTATCATGTTAAAATCTTGAGGCAAGCAATTCAATTTGTAATAATAATAATAATACATTTCAGCAATAAAGACAAACAATCAAATTATTAAAATATAGATAAGGCAGAGTAAAAATTATAAAGGACAACCAAGGCATCTTTAAAATATTTATAAAAAAAAAATCAAAACATTGACATATTAGGTGGGACCCCCTCTGCAGGTAAAACTTAAAACTCCCCCAAAAAAAAGGGGGGGGGGGTTTGTGGGGAAAAAAAGACAGGAAATAGAGGCATGTTATAAAAGACATAAATATGGAAATATTAAAACAAATAGTTGTTATTAATTATAAATATGGATTAAACAATAAAAAAGGTCATTTAAAATAGAAAACAAAGGAAAAACAAGGAAAACAAAAGAAAGCATGCAGGGGGGTTAAAAGGTTGGATATGGTGCGCTGCAGAGGAGGTCCAGATAAAACCTAAGGAGAGAGGAGACCAGAGCAGTGGGAGGAAGTATTTCTAAAAATACTCTATAAAACTTGGATTAAAAAGAGAAGTGGATCCATTTTAGTATTTTTCATTTAGACCCATGGGGTCTATGGTTTTTAACAGATGGATCCACTTCCTCTCCGCCGCCCGACGCTGAGCCATGGTCCAGGCTCTGTTGCTCTCCAGGCCCATGCTCTACACATTTTGAGAGCCGTGGAGTTTAAAATGTGCATATATAACAGTTGTGCTATCGCCCTTATTTAAAATGTACTGGTGTTGTTTGATTCTTAAATACAGTGCATTTCTTGTCTCCCCCACATAAAATTTGTGGCAGGCCCTGCACCTAATTGCATAAACCACATTAATGGTTGTGTGCTGCAGGACCTGCCCCGGGTTAAGACCAACTTTGCTGTGGGGGTTAAAAATGTGGGGGAGACTCATAAAACCAATATCCGAACCCCGAAGCGCTTCCCTAGGGTCAGTATTCTTATTTAAGTTTGTGTGAATTAAAATATCTTTTAGATTTTTGTTTCTCCTGTAGGCGGAGATCATACGGCAGTCCCTTAGCACGTCACAATCGACCCCCGCCCCCTGGAAATTCCTTTTGATGGTAGGTATAAAATTCCTCAGATTTTCTGAATAGGTAATTACCAGGGGAACGAGGGCGGAATTGGACGGCTGGATGGTGGTTTCTTCTTTGTTTTTGAACTTGCCGATGACCTCCGCCTTTATACCTCTAAGGAAGCGCCTCGAGTAACCCCTCAACCTCATCGCACTAAAAAGTGTACTAGTGGCCTCCTCCACATGCTCCGGGAAGGTGCAAATCCTGTGGAAGCGTATCACCTGGGACTTAATGAGGCCTCTGTACGTGTGTTTGGGGTGATAGCTGGTCTTATGGAGAAGTGCATGGCGGTTGGTGTCCTTGAAATAAACTTTGGTGGCTAGTGTTTTCGTCTGGTCGCCGGAGGTGCGGAAGAAGACCCGTGTGTCAAGGAACTCCACTGTAACGGGTTGTAGGTTATGTTTGAGTTTTATTTTAGGGTGATGTGAGTTGAGGATGTCCAGAAAGGTAAAAAAAAGTCTGCTCAGTGTTGTCCCAGAGGCCGAAGATGTCGTCCAAGTACCGGAAATAGAGCAGAGGTTTGATGGTGAGTTTATGAAATACTGTTTCCTCCCAATGGGCCAGGTAGATGTCTGCGTAGGCTGGGGAATACTTCCGGCCCATTGCACACCCACAAAGCTGGAGATAGTGTTTATTGTTAAAAGTGAAGTCATTTCTAGTGAGTGTGATCTGAAGTAACTGTAAAATGTGGCTGTCGGGTCTGGATGGGTCTGGGTATTTATCAAAAATGTGTTTTATGGCAGAGAGGCCAAGTAGTGTTTCAATATTGGTGTATAAAGAGTCTATATCTATTGAAAAGAGGAGAATGTGACTGGGTGCTTGAAAGTTTTTTATTTTACTAACAAATTTGTATGTGTCTTGGATGTAACTAGGGTGGAGTTTAGAAAGTGGGTTAATGAAATGGTCTATGTATTCTGTGATGTTATATGATTCTGATCCGCAGTCACTTGCTATGGGTCTGCCGACCGGAACAACAGAGGGGACCGTCCAAATCACAGGAGGCTTGTGGATTTTCGGGAGGAGATAGAAGAGGCGAAGCCTGGGCTCATCCGGACCGTCCAGGTATTTTTTCTGTTTTAAGTTAATGTATTTGTTTTGATAAAGGTTGTCTGTAATGTCCCTGATAAGTGTTTGTGTTTCTAATTGTAATGGGTGAGTGAGTGGTCTGTAGTATATGTTGTTATTTAATTAGGGCCCGAGCACGAAAGTGCAAGGCCCCAACGGTGCCTTGCACTGAAAGTGCGAAGGAACCTATTGTTTTTCATAAGATTATTATTATTAGGGCCCGAGCGCCGACAGCGGCGAAGGCCCTATTGAAACTGAAGGAATTATTATTATTCTTTTTCCCGGCAAATGAATTGGCTTTTTGAGGGGCTTAACATATTAAAAAACTCACCAAATTTGGCGGTCGCATCAAGTCTGGTGAAAATTTACGTATTTTAAGGGTTTCGGGAATAAGCGCGCAAAAATGGCTCGCTAGCGCCCCCTAAAAAGTTAAAAAAAATTGAGCCCCTGCAGTGCGTTTAACGTAGACTCACGAAACTTGGTACACATGTGTATCAAGTCAAGTTGCACACAAAACGTCATTGGAGCCATACCCTAAACCCAACAGGAAGTCTGCCATTTTGAATTGAAAGTTCGAAATTAGTGCGATTTTGGCCATTTCCACATGTCGTACTTTAATGAACTCCTCCTAGAGATTTCATCCGATCAACTTCAAATTTGTTCTGTACCATCTTAAGAAGTTACAGATGAAAAGTTGTTAAAAGAAAAAATTTTCGTCATAGGGTATGGCCGTGGCGGTGCGGCCATTTTGTGTGTTTTGCCACCAAAACAGGAAGTGGCTGTAACTTGAGTGTACATTGTCCAATTCGCTCGAAACTTTCCAGGATTCATAAGAGTCCAACCCTGAGGACAAATAACGGCCGATATTTACTTAAAGTCATAGCGCCCCCTAGTGGCAACAGGAAGTAGGCCTAAAAGTCAAGGTGCTATACTTTAACGAACTCCTCCTAGAGATTTCATCCGAGGTACTTCAAACTTGGTCTTTATCATCCCAACACCTTAAAGATGAAAAGTTATTAAAAGAAAAACTTTTCGTCTGACGGTGTGGGCGTGGCGTGGCGGCCATTTTGAGTGTTTAGCGATGAACAAAGAAGTTGTTGTAACTTGAGTGTACGTTGTCGTATCTGCCCGAAATTTCTCACGATTGACAAGGGTCCAGGCCTGAGGACACCTACAGGCCAAATTTGACTTTTGGTCATAGCGCCCCCTGCTGGCAAAAGGAAATGCGCCTTATATGACCAACATCATCCGATTTACATGAAACTTAGAATGTGTGGTCTACATGTGATAATGAGCCGGCCCCTATAATATAACCACGCCCACTTATTCAGGCCACGCCCCCTTTCATAACATTTGAACCGTTTAAGGTAGAGTCTTGTGTGAGGTGTCATTGAACTCAGCAGAGAGTTGCTTCTTCATTGGTGATGGTTTGGCCCGCCCCCTATGCTTAAGCCATGCCCCCTTTCATAACATTTGAACCGATTAAGGTAGACCCTTGTGTGAGGTATCATTTAACTCAGCAGAGAGTTGCTTCTTCATTGGTGATGTTTGGCCCACCCCCTATGCTTAAGCCACGCCCCCTTTCATAACATTTGAACGATTTAAGGTTGACCATTGTGTGAGGTATCAATGAACTCAGCAGAGAGTTGCTTCTTCATTGGTGATGTTTGGCCCGCCCCCTATGCTTAAGCCACGCCCCCTTTCATAACATTTGAACGATTTAAGGTTGACCATTGTGTGAGGTATCAATGAACTCAGCAGAGAGTTCCTTCTTCAATGGTGATGTTTTGGCCCGCCCCCTATGCTTAAGCCACGCCCCCTTTCATAACATTTGAACCGATTAAGGTAGACCCTTGTGTGAGGTATCATTGAACTCAGCAGAGACTTCCTTTTTAATTGGTGATGGGTTGACCCGGCCCCTATAATTTAGCCACGCCCCTTTTTATAAGTGGTGACCCGTTTAAGGTAGGGTCTTGTGTGAGGTGTCATTGAACTCAGCAGAGAGTTGCTTCTTCATTGGTGATGGTTTGGCCCGCCCCCTTATGCTTAAGCCACGCCCCCTTTCATAACATTTGAACGATTTAAGGTTGACCATTGTGTGAGGTATCAATGAACTCAGCAGAGTTCCTTCTTCATTGGTGATGGTTTGGCCCGCCCCCTATGCTTAAGCCACGCCCCCTTTCATAACATTTGAACGATTTAAGGTAGACCCTTGTGTGAGGTATCAGTGAACTCAGCAGAGAGTTCCTTCTTCATTGGTGATGGTTTGGCCCGCCCCCTATGTTTAAGCCACGCCCCCTTTCATAAATGCTGACCCATCTAAGGTAGAGTCTTGGGTGAGGTATCATTGAACGCAGCAGGGAGTTCCCTTTTCATTGGTGACGATTTGCGGTGTTTGAGTGCCGCGCACATGCACGATCGCAAGGAGCGGCATCCGCCGGTAACCCCAATTACCAATTCATCATCGCATTTTTGAAGGGGTTAGCATGCACGAAAACTCACAAAAATTTGCACAAATGTCACAACTGGTGAAAATTGCAAAGTTCTGTAGTGATTGGGCTCGGGAGTTGCCAGGTGGCTCCCTAGCGCCCCCTAAGGTGCGCCTTAAATTGGACAAAAGTAATAAGTTAATATATCAACTTTTGAGGGAACATAGGTCTCATCTTCAAGTCCATGGTGCTATTTTTAGAAAAAAGTACAAAATTCTATAATTTCCGAAATATTGGTTTTCGTGTAAAAATCTTCATTTTACGAACACTTGTTTGAGGACTTTAGGATGCATGAAAACTCTCAAGATTTTGCAGCCATGTGCACAATAGTAAACTCTTTCATCTGAATTCACATTTAGGCTTGGGAGTGGTATGGTTGCTCTATAGCGCTAATTGGTTTTAGCACTTGGGCACATTTTTGACGGCCTCAGTATATACGAAAACTCACAAAAATTGGCGCCCACATAAACACCTGGGAGCTTTGCGAGACTGTACAGTGATTTGGCCCAAACCTGTAAGTGAGCTCCGTAGCGCCCCCTAATGCCTGGAAGGCCTTAACTTGAACATAGTTGTTCCGATCTTCACCAGATTTAATACCCATATTGCTCTAATCATTACGGACATATTTCCCATTTACCTTCATTAGCCCCGCCCAACCGGAAGGCGGCCATTTTTAATTATGCATTTTTCATGTGTTTTACATTCTTTCGAACTCGTCCTAGGCTGTGATTTCAATCTTCTTGAATCTTTGCAGGTAGTATCTGTTGACCCTCATGACGAAAAGTTATCCAGAGAATTTTGATAGTTGAAAAAATGCGCAAGTTACAGCAACTTTCTGTCTAAACAGGAAGTTGTGTTATCTTGGCAACAATTATTCCGATTGCCCCGAAACTTGACAAGGTTGTTCGTCATGGCTGGTTTAGCATCTGTGCCAAAGTTGGCGTCAGTCGGCCATTAGATGGCGCTGTTTTAATTTTTTTTAATTAATCAGCAAAATATTGATATATGGGAAACCTACTCTGTCTAACTACTCCTGGGGCGTGAGTCCGATTGGCACAAAAACTGGCATATAGACTCGGAGGACGCTCATGACAAAAAGCTATCAAAAGAATTTAAATAGCTAAAACAATGTGCAAGTTACAGAGGACCAACTTCCTGTAGGTGGGTGTCGAAACAGGAACGGTTGTATCTTGCACACGGCTATTCCGATGGACACAAAACTTAAGACATTTGGTCCTGATGTGCCAATGAGGCTGCTTGCCAAATATGGCATCAATCGGCCTTTGGATGGCGCTGTTTTCATTTTTTTAATTAGCAAATTCGCTTTGAGCGAAACCTACTTTTTTTAACTCCTCCTAGAGCGTGAGTCCCATCTGCACAAAAATGTGCAGGTAGACTCCGTGGACCCTCATGACAAAAAGTTATCAAAAGAATTTTGATAGCTAACACAATGCACAAGTTACAGAGGACCAACTTCCTGTAGGGGGCTGTCGAAACAGGAAGTTGCGTATCTTACCAAGATTTTATTTCGATTGACACCAAACATGACACAGTTGTTCCACATAGGGGCTTGAGCATCCATGCCAAATTTAGAGTGAATCGGCCATTAGATGGCGCTGTTAGAATTTCTTTTATTAATTAGCCACATTGCGATATATGGGAAAGATACTTTGTCTAACTCCTCCTGGGCCGTGAGTCCAATCTGCACGAAAACTTGGATATAGACTCGGTGGACCCTCATGACTAAAAGTTATCAAAAGAATTTTGATCGCTAAAACAATGCGCAAGTTATGGAGGAACAACTTCCTGTAGGTGGCTGTTAAAACATGAACGGTTGTATCTTGGCAAAAGTTATTCCGATTTAAATTAAACTTAGAATGTGTGGTCTACATGTGATGTTGCATCTGCCAGTACCCCCAACTGCAAGAAGGCGAGGGCCCGTTCATCGCTGCTTGCAGCTTTAATTGTACCTGTTGGTGTGAGCTTTTAATTGTGATTTTGTCATGGGTCACTTTGCATGCGTTTGTGCATATGTGAATAACCTATAAACACATTTTATTGAAATGAAATTCATGTCTTCTGTCTACTGTTATTTATATTCAGTTATAGTTACATATATTATATATTATAGTTATAGTTATAGTTATTCAGTTACAGTAGGAATCTAGCAGAGTATGGGTTGCTAGGAGTTGCCACTGACATCATCACCCAGTTACTGTAAAAAACATGCTACCTTTGAAGAAACCCCAATAAATGTTATTTTAACGCATTTTAAGTGTTTAAAAATATACATATTGAGCACTTTATTTACACATTAATTGGTTGTGGTGATTAACCTGCACTTTACACTTTAAGAAATTCACACGAGGAATTATGTTCATTTTAACAACAGCAATCCTGGACCGTAGCGATGCCGGCAGCGCAGCCCAATTGGCCAGATCTCTTGGAACACTACTTAGTCTATCTATGGAGATTCATTTATGCATCCAGGTAATTGTAGTTTCAACAAAGCTTTAATTTAAAAACACTGGATTAAAAAATATAAAATACAAGACGTTTCAGTGTTCATCCAAACACCATCAGTTGTTTAGTGTGCACAGGAAGTAACTCTGGACTTAATACACAAGGCAGTCACATGATCTCATGGCATGAAGTCACATGACTGCTAAGATGTAGTCCATTTGTGTTTGCCGGAGAAGATGGTATCCCAGCAGCTTCAGATAATGCCCCTCCCCCTGCTCAAGAGGTGGAGCAGGATGGTGTGTCTGTAAAGCGCCTGGGAATGGCTTTCAGAATCATGTTGTAGGCTGAAGACAAATTATGTCTCAGCCCACCTCCCCTATTTAAAGAGGGTCGCTCCACTAACAAATATTGCCTCCTTGACGCCTCTTTCACCTATGCTCTCTGTCCAGGATATAGACATATTGATCTTGAAAACTGTGTTGTTCTTTTTGTAGATGAGTATAGACTGCTGAGTCTTGTCCCGAGGAGTTTTTCCGCCTGTGTTGATACATGCGTCGGCTGAGCGGCTGTTTTGTCTCCCCAATGTACAGATCTTTACACTCCTTGCATTTGACCGCATACACCAGGTTGCTCTTTTGATGTTTTGGAATCTTGTCCTTGGGGTGGACTAGACGCTGTCTCAATGTGTTCTTAGGTTTAAAATACACCGGAATGTTGTAATTAGAGAACACTCTCCGGAACTTCTCAGACAGCCCAGCCACATATGGGATAACAACATGGCTTCTTCTGACCTTATGATTTGGTTCTGTTGATGGTTTAGAAACTTTTTCGGGGTTCTTGTGTTTTGACAAACGCCCACTCAGGATAGTGACACTGTTTTAATGCATGTTTTACATATTTTTGTTCCTTATCCCTGGCCTCCCAATTTGTAGACACAGTCTCCGCCCGATGTTGCAAAGTGCGAATGACCCCCAGTTTGTGCTCTAGAGGGTGGTGAGAGTCAAACATTAGGTACTGGTCAGTGTGGGTTGGCTTCCGATAAACTTCCACCTGGAGCTCTCCCCCTTCCTGCAAACCCATCCCACAATCCAGGAAGGGGAGTAGCTCCTCTTTTGTGAACTTGATGTGGTCATCCACTGAATTTATATGGTCTGTGAAGGGACTGATTTCTTTGGTCTTGATTTTCACCCATGTGTCATCCACGTACCTGAACCAGTGGCTCGGTGGAACTCCCTTGTAGGTCTCTAATGCCTTCCTCTCCACTTCCTCCATGTAGAGGTTGGCCACAATGGGGGACACAGGGGAGCCCATCGCACAGCCATGCTTCTGTCTATAGAAGACATCCTTGTATTTAAAATAGGTGGTGTTCAAACATAGCTCCAACAATGAGCCCACCTGATCTGGACTGAGTTGTGTTCTGTCTTGTAAAGTGTGGTCATGGCACCATCGCTCCCTCACAGTCTCTACTGCCGATGTAATTGGCACGCATGTGAACAAGAATGTAACATCGTATGACACTATGGTTTCATCAGCCTCCAATGAGAGTCCCCGGACCTTGTCCACAAAGTCCTTGGAACTCTGTATGTGATGATTAGTGTTGCCAACCAGTGGTGCTAATATGGTGGCCAGTTATTTAGCAATATTGTACGTAATTGAGTGACTGCCTTGTGTATTAAGGCCATAGTTACTTCCTGTGCACACTAAACAACTGTTGAAGGTGTTTGGATGAACACTGAAATGTCTTGTATTTTATATTTTTTAATCCAGTGTTGTTAAATTAAAGCTTTGTTGAAACTACTTAGTATAGTTTCATAGTTGTCCTGGACAACTCGCTGTAGCGATGCGTGAATGGTGATGCCCAAATATGTAATTTTGCTTTGGGTTGGTATTGTATCACTAATAGTTGATGTCACCTGTCCGTTGTTCAACAGAAGCAGATTAGATTTATTCCAATTGATTTTATAGCCGGAGATTGAGCAAAGACCTTAAGAATTTTTGGGACAGAGTCCTCAAGGTCAGAGATGTACAGCAAAATATCATCTGCAAATAACGATATTGAGTTGTTATTGGATTTAATCTGGACATTACATATTTTATTTTGCCTTATGGCTTGGGCTAACAGTTCAAGAGAGAACGCAAATAGCATGGGAGAGAGCGGGCATCCCTGTCGCAAGCCCGGTGCGATGGGGAATGGCTGTGAATGCGGCCAATGGCCTATTGGTTGAGACTATGGCCGTGGGATTCACATATAAAGTACGCACCATGTCAATGAATTTGGCCCCCAAATCAAGCCTCTCCATTACTTGCCACAAGTAGTTCCACTCTAGGCAATCAAAAGCCAGTCCAGTGATAAAACTGCTGCCGTTGTTGGAAGGTTTTTGGCTTCTTCTATTACATGGAATAATGTGCGTATATTGTCTGCAGCGTGACTTTGGTATAAACCCTGATTGGTCGGGGTGGACTAGCTTCTCAATAAAGTGTTCTAGACGTAGTGCCAAGACTTTGGAATAGAGCTTAATATCCGTCCCAATGAGGCTGATGGGCCTGTAGTTTGAGCACTCTGTAGGATCTTTGCCCTGTGTATGACCAAAATTAGTGCAGTGTTGGTTTGTTGATGAAAGGTGCCCCTCTCTATGGCCGAGGTTAAAGTTTGTAAAATGGTAGGTCCTAGCATGTCAAAGTATTGTAGAAGACGTTCTGATGGAATTCCGTCCAACCCCGGTGTTTTCCCTTTCTTAGCTGTTTTTAACACTGATTTAAGTTCCTCTAACGTTATAGGTTGACCCAGTTGTTCTGCCTCCTCTGGATCAAGAAGAGGCAGGTTTAGCTCTTTCAGGAACTTTTGGCACTGTGTCGGATCCGGATTGCAGGAGGATTCATACAACTTTGAATAAAAGGATTGGAAAGTGGCGGTGAGATACCTTTGCCTGTGCGGATGCTGTTGATAGCAGCTCTGGATTCGCTTTGTTTTAATTTCAGAGCAAGCAATTCGCTTGGTTTGCAACCATTAAAATAGTAATTTTGCCTCACTCTGTGCATTATGAATTCAACTCTCCTTAGCATTTAGCTACATTTAGCTCTGCTTAATTTGTGACTAAAAGAGTATGTGTAGATTTAGAAAAACACATCTTTAGAAAATGCTCTAACGATTTACGACGTTCTTCCAACGCCGTAATCCTTGCCTCTCTCTTTTTTTTCAAATTGACCGCAAGGGAAGATGTGAAATCTCTAATAAATCTTTTAGTGGCTTGCCAAATGTACGCCGGGTCCGAAACTTAGTCAGTATTGATTGATATAAACTCCGCCAGCTTGGCTCTAAACTCTGTATCAAAAGTTGTGTTTTGGAGAAGGGAATTGTTAAATTGCCATCTCCTAGATCGTTCTCCTAACATATCACAACGGAATGTGGTTATCAGCGCATTGTGATCAGACAGAATTGCTGGTTCTATTGCTATCGTGTGGAACATTGCCTTAAGCTCACTGGAGCACAAAATATAATCAATGCGGGAGTGGGTGAGGTGACGTTTGGAAAAGAAGGTGTAATCCTTACTAGTAGGATTGTGCATCCTCCATATATCTGTAAATTGGTGGGATTCCACAACTGCTTTAAGCTTATGCGTATGCTCTGTGATTTTTGTGTAGGGGTGTCCCCGACAAAGAATTTACATAATCTGATTAGTCAAGTCTTGCATATAATTGACTGATCAATTAATCATGTTTTTTCACTTTTTTATTTACATCTCATTTGCGTCATTGGCTTCCATTTTTTCCACACAGACAAAAGAGCTGACGCCAGGAGTTGACAGTTGTATTTTTGCCCCCTCTATTTAAGCTTCATATTTAAGTTTTATGTAGAAAAATAGCAATAAACATTATTGGCCAAGATACATGATGTGATCGCTTAGCTGGGTCATTCTTAGCAAATGGTGCCATTTGTGTCCCCATGATATAATCAAGTATAAGTTGTGAAAAAATGGGTTGATACTTATTTTTTCAAGCTTTCTTACTAAATGAAACCCTCACTACGTAAAACAAGGTTTATGTCCTCAGGGCAGGGACGTCACTAGGATATGAAGACGGGGGGGGGGGGGGCTTAGCCCCGAGGCTATGCAAAACTTTCCCTTGCAAAATTTACTTACAAACTCTAAAGTTAGCTTTTAGATACATCAAAGCTGCATTGGGGGGGGGGGGTTTACTTAGGCCAGACTGTGCTCCTACTGAGTTCTTCTTTAGGCTAAGACTTAACCGCTATCTATCTGCCCGTGTAAATGTGTGGTAAAGTAATACCATACCTAATTCCTCTCTCTATTAGATAAGTTGCAGGTCAAAATAAGACTATTTAATTACTAGGGGTGTAATGATACACATCCGAAACCGAACGATTCGTTGGACTAATCCTATTTCATTTTTTAAAAAAGAGCTTAAATTATGTGAAATATAATGTTCAAGCCCGGTCTCACGGCAGTTTGTGTAAATGTCACGTTATTTGAATCTATTGATTCGTGTTCACGGGGACGTTTTTCTCGTTTTTTTGGAGAAGTAATGTATTTTAATGGGAAGCATATTTCGTGTCCACAGCACGAAAATGTTAGGGAGTAATATAAAAAGCCGAAAATCCGCGTAGGGACGTTGGTCGGGATGGTGGATGGGTCAAACAACACAGGACTTTCACCTGGGCGAGCGGGGATCGCGTCCGGCATGTGGCGCTTTGTTTCCCGGGGATGGCGTCTTTTGTCCCGCGTGTGGGGCTTTGTTTCCCGAGGATCGCGTGGCGTTTTGTCCCGTGTGTTATTGTGGCGCGTCCCCCGTGGCTGTCTCCCGACGCGTAAGGCGCCCTTTCCCCGTTGGGTTTCTCCTAAACCCAACCTCCGCCATCCCGTTATTGTGGTGCATCCCCAGCGGGCCGCCTTGCGGCCGCTTCCCTGCTTATAAAGCATCATTTTCGGGCGTATCCCAGCCGTCTCCCGGCGTTTATTGTGGCGCGTCCCCAGCGGGCCACCTCGCGGCCACTTCCCAGCTTATGGAGCGTCATTTTCGGGCGTATCCCAGCCGTCTCCCGGCGTTTATTGTGGTGCGTCCCCAGCGGGCCACCTCGCGGCCGCTTCCCTACTTATAAAGCATCATTTTCGGGCGTATCCCAGCCGTCTCCCGGCGTTTATTGTGGCGCGTCCCCAGCGGGCCACCTCGCGGCCACTTCCCAGCTTATGGAGCATCATTTTCGGCCGTTTCCCAGCCGTCTCCCGGCGTCCTTTCCCCGAGAAAATAACGTGACATTTACACGTAAAAAACAAGAAAAACGTCCCCGTGAACATGAATCAATAGATTCAAATAACGTGACATTTACACGAGCCGCCGTGAGACTGGATTGAATGTTCTCAGTGCCGCTGCACTCAACAAGGCAGCCCAAATGACAAAACAGGCAACATGCTGTCTGCCCTTCCCACTCCTAAAGAAAAACACACTACTTCAGTCAGGCATGATATGCTGAACTAGCTTGTTGCAATATGGTTGACAAGGATTTAAAGTATGTCTGAATTTAATAACCTGATGGCGAGATGAATAAAGGTTCTAGTATGTATAATTTAGTTTAGGCTATGTCTTGGTGCCTCTTTCTCTCTCTCTCTCTCTCTCTCTCTCTCTCTCTCTCTCTCCTAAAATATCTTCCAGTATCCATTTGTTCAATGAATTGAAGGATATATTGGTACAATAGAATTAACAGTGACACTATGATATTTAGGGACTGATATACTATAGAGAAAGCAGACTATATTAATGGTAAAGAATAGAGAGCTTCGGATACCTTACTAGGTGAGGTATTTCTTGTATTTCACTCGTTTACAGTAGCTAGACTATTGTTTTCTATAACCAACTCAAATATTCCTTTATCTTTACCTCTAGTAAATGTAGCTGAAGTGAAGCAAGTAAAAGTCATTAACAACAACTTACAATTTCACTCTGTATCACTCACTGTGTGTGCGGTAGCAAGTCCAGACCAAAGATTTGCGACGAGACAAGATAAATCCTGCAGCTACTTGCAACACACCGGTCTGCAGCATTCTGAAAGCTGCCAGTTTAAACCAATGAGAAGAGACAAGATGGTGTATCATCTTCATAGCCATTGACTCTCAGTACTTCTGTCTAACTTTCGACTTTCCGGCTTTTTTGTAGCTGGATATATTATTTGTTGTTTCTAATATAGAATTTGGATAACATTAATGATAGTGATATACTTGCTACAGTTGCATTTTGAGTGATAAATCGGCAAAACAACATTTTATTTCTCTGATTTACTGCTTTGTTTTAATGCTGCCTGGCCCACCTGGCCTGACGGGAGTTGAGACGTCTAGCAGATTGCACGTAAGCAAGATTCTTGTGGTCAGTCCAGACAATAAACGGTTGCTCCGCCCCCTCCAACTAGTGGCGCCACTCCTCCAAGGCGAGTTTTACAGCGAGAAGCTCCCGGTTTCCCACATCGTAATTTCTCTCCGCAGGCAAGAGACGACGAGAGTAGAAGGCACAGGGATGAAGTTTACTGTCAGTGGAGCTTCGCTGGGACAAGATGGCGCCAACCCCCACATCAGAGGCATCCACTTCCACAACAAACTGACGGGAAGTGTCAGGTTGAGAGAGAATAGGGGCGTTGGTGAATCGGCTCTTCAATTCCAGGAATGCTCGGTCCGCCTCAGGATTCCAACAGAAGGTTCTGGTGCAAGAAGTCAGGGCAGTTAAAGGAGCGGCCACACGGCTGTAATCACGGATGAATCTTCGATAGAAGTTCGCAAACCCCAGGAACCTCTGGAGCTGCAATCTCGTACCGGGCTGGGGCCAATCAAGAACCGCTCTAACCTTCTCTTGGTCCATCTTTATCTCTCCCTTGGAGATGATGTATCCAAGGAAGGATGTGGTGTGGGCGTGGAAGTCACACTTTTCTGCTTTCACAAACAGGCGGTTCTCCAATAATCACTGCAGGACCTGCTTAACATGCTGGATGTGACTGGAAAGCTCCTTAGAAAAAATGAGAATGTCATCCAGGTAAACAAATACAAAAAGACCGATCATATCTCTCAGAACGTCATTCACCATACTCTGGAAAACTGCTGGAGCATTGGTCAGTCCAAACGGCATCACTTGGTACTCGAAATGTCCCATAGGTGTGTTGAACCCAGTCAACCACTCGTCCCCCTCTCTGATACGGACCAGATGGTACACATTGCGTAAATCAAGCTTAGTGAACACAGTAGCACCCTGTAAGGAGTCGAAAGCAGAGTTCATCAAAGGCAGGGGATACTTGTTCTTGACAGTGATATCATTCAAACCCCGATAATCAATACAAGGTCGAAGAGAGCCATCCTTTTTACTCACGAAAAAGAATCCTGCTCCCAGGGGTGATGACGAGGGACGAATGAGACCGGCAGCAAGAGATTCTTTTATGTAGGTCTCCATGGCTTCGCGTTCAGGTCGAGAGATACTGTATAACCGTCCTTTGGAATAGGCAGCTCCAGGGATCAGATTTATCGCACAGTCATATGGTCGGTGGGGAGGAAGTGACGGCGCCCTCTGCTTGCTGAAAACTTCACCCAAATCGTGATAGGTTTCAGGAACTAGGGACAAATCTGGAGAAGCAGAATCACTGACCAGACTGGGAACAGAATGAGAATAGGCAGTTTTAAGGCAGTTAGCATGACATTCAATACTCCAACTATTTACCTTGCCAGTCACCCAATCAAACGTGGGATTGTGTTCCCTCAGCCAGGGGTAACCAAGAACCAGAGGGGCACGGGGAGATGGCAGAATGAAGAAAGAGATGAGCTCAGAATGATTACCTGACAGCAGCATTTTAACAGGTTCAGTCCTCATAGTGGATCAATGGCTTCCGGTAATTGCTCCTTGGAAAGCCCTAGCTGTTCCACCAAGTCGGCATCCATAAAACTGTCATCAGCACCTGAATCGATTAAAACGTTAATCTCCAAAATCTGATTATTGTTCATGAGGGTTGCAGGAAAACAGGGTCTGACAGGGTTATTGGGAGACTGAAACTGGCTCGCTAAAAGTCCTCCCAAACTTAGCGAGCTGGGCCGTTTAACGGGCGCTGGGGACAGGTGGAGATGTAATGCCCCGGGTTACCACAGTAGAGGCAGCTGTTGGTCTCATATCTACGTTGGCGCTCCTCCTTGGTTAAACTTGCATGGGTTCAGGATCTGAAGGCAGAAACTCTCCTTTAATCTTGTGTGGTGAAGAATGATCAGCTCTTTCTGGTCTATTACCCGATTTGGATGGTAACAGAGACGGTGATTGGTTGGAAGACCCCCATCGCTTCTCCCTCCTTCTCTCTCGGATTATTATCCACCCGAATAGATAACGCTATCAGACTGTCCAGGTCACTAGGCTCAGGATAAGAAATCAGTTCATCTTTAAGTTGCTCCGACAACCCCTGATAAAAAGCCGCTTGTAGTGATGCCTCATTCCACCCACTCTCCACCGCCAACGTTCTGAATTCAATTACAAAATCTGCAACACTGCGAGCTCCTTGGTGAAGAGAAAAAAGACGATTAGCTGCGTCCTTACCTCGGACGGGGTGGTCAAACAGCTTCCTCATCTCTGCCGTGAACTCCTGGTAAGACGCCATACAGGTGTCCTGTCGTTCCCATAAGTCCGAAGCCCAGTCCAGGGCTCTTCCACGCAGCAATTCAATTACGAAGGCTATCCTGGCCTTGTCTGTGGTGTATGAGTTGGGCTGCAAGTCAAAAACTAATCCACACTGCATGAGAAATGAACGACATCTTCCTAAATCCCCGTCGTACTTATCTGGCGTCGGAACCTTGGGTTCACGGAAACAGCTCCAGAAGTGGCAGGCGAGGGGGGTGAAACAGGTGGTGGATTCTCAGCCGGCAAACTGAGCTGAGCCTGGATACTCGTCATACTGGCAGAAAGGTTCCGAACTGAAGACGCTATCTCCTGTAGCGCCGTGCTGTGTTGTATCAACATATTCCCTTGTTGGGAAATGGCATGGCGAACGGAGTCCAGGTCCGCTGGGTTCATTCTTGGCCGGATCGTTCTGTCACGATTCTCTAAGGCGGAACCCAGTAGCAGACCAGGACAAGGTGAGTTGAGTAAAGGTGAGTATTTATTTAAAGACTTAAACGTGGAAGCAGGAGAATCCAGGTGACGGAGCAGGCAGTGGAGGTGAGTAGGTGGGAGGGAATGAGCAGATCCAATGTTGTTTCTGAAGCAATCGACGACCAGGCAGAGGTGGAGTGAGTATCCTGGGAGAGTAACTGCTGACTGAGGAAACGGAGGTAAGTACACAGCAAACAAAAGAAACAGAGCAGCAAAACTAACTCTTTGAAAACTGAGGCTGATACGCAGGCACAACATACTGTTTATGGCTAACGATCCGGCAGGGAATGGATGTCAGGTCAGAGCTTATGAAGTGGAGAGGTGATGATCAGGACCAGGTGTGCAGGTAGCTGATGAGATGCAGGTGTGGGTAGTTGAGAGATCTCCCGCCCAGCTACGTTGCCAGGCAACCAGACAGGGTGCGTTCAGGAAGCTCAGGAAAACAGACTGAAATGCGGGATTCATGACAATTACTCTGACTGTGGTGCAAGCACTCTAAAATGCCATGTCCCCGGTCAGTTTTTTTATAACTTCAGTTGCAAATACTTTGTTACTCCACTTCATACTTCAGACCATTTCTTCATCTCTTACTCTCTCCCACTCTCCCAAGCTCACAACCATATCTCAAGAGACACTATACCTGTCCGCCATAACATTCGTTCACTCTCTCCTTCTTCTCTGACGTTATGTACTTTATCAACCCTCCCTCCATCTGACTCTTTTCTTACTCATGCCTCCCAACGCTGCTACTCTATCCTCCTCTCTTGACTCTCTCTGCCCTCTTACTTCACGGCAGGCTCACAAGTCCTCCCCATCTCCGTGGCTTCTGACTCAGTGCGTGCTGAAAGATCAACTATACGGGCAGCGGAAAGGAAATGGCGGAAATCTAAACACCCAGATGATATGCTTACCTATCAGTCTCTTCTTTCCTCCTTCACTGCCTCTATTTCTGCAAAAAGCTATTTTTATCAAACCAAAATTGAATCATCTTTCTCCAACCCCAAAATTTTTTTTTCCATCTTCTCTAACCTACTAGATTCCCCCAGTCCACCTCCTCCCTCCTACCAACCCACTTTGTCAACTACTTTCTAAAAAAGATAGATGACATACGCTCTTTATTCTCCACCACACTTCCTGAAATCATCTTACCATCCCTCACATCCAGTACTCTTTCCTCTTTCACCCCTCTATCTCCAAATCAAATTCTTACTTTGATTACCTCTGCCCGCAAAACCACCTGCCCCCTTGATCCTATCCCTTCTCACCTTCTCCAGTCTATTGCTCCTGACCTTCTTCCTTTCCTCACCCATCTCATCAACATCTCCTTGTCAACTGGCTGTTACCCAGACGCTCTCAAAGAGGCAAGAGTGACCCCACTACTCAAAAAACCAACACTCCACTCAACACTAACTACAGACCCGTCTCCCTTCTTCCATTTATATCCAAAACTCTTGAGCGTGCCATTTATAGTCAACTCTCTACCTATCTCCACCAGACCAACCTTCTTGATCCCCACCAGTCTGGCGTCAAGGCTGGCCACACAACAGAAACTGCCCTCCTTGCTGTCACTGAGCAGCTTCACATCGTTAGAACAACCTCTCTCTCTTCCTTCATCATCCTTCTGGACCTTTCTGCTGACTTTGACACAGTGAACCACCAGATCCTGATTTCATAACTCCAGATCTGGGTGTCTCAGGCTCTGCGCTCTCTTTGCTCACATCTAACCTGACAAACCGAACCTACCGGGTAACTTGGAGAGGATCTACATCAGAACCTTGCCCACTTAAAAGTGGGGTTCCTCAGGGATCAGTCCTGGGTCCCCTCTTCTTCTCTCTGTACACCAACTCTCTCGGTTCTGTCATTCACTCGCAGGGCTTTTCTTATCACAGCTATGCAGATGACACCCAACTAATTCTCTCCTTTCCGGATTCTGAAACTCAAGTAGCAGCACGTATCTCGCCCTGTCTGACTGACATTTCTTCTTGGATGTCCACACACCATCTGAAACTCAACCTTGACAAGACTGAGCTCCTTTTCCTTCCAGGGAAGGGCTCTCCTACCCAAGACCTGACTATAACAATTGACAACTCTGTGGTAGTCCCCACCCAGACTGCTAGAAACCTGGGTGTGACACTTGATGACCAACTCTCCTTCACTGCCAACATGGCTGCAACTACCCGATCGTGTAGATACATGCTGCATAACATCAGAAGGATACGTCCCCTTCTAACGCAGAAGGCGGCTCAGGTTCTGGTTCAGGCTCTAGTCATCTCACGTCTAGACTACTGCAACTCCCTCCTGATTGG
This sequence comes from Sander lucioperca, assembly GCF_008315115.2. Classification (NCBI taxonomy): domain Eukaryota; kingdom Metazoa; phylum Chordata; class Actinopteri; order Perciformes; family Percidae; genus Sander; species Sander lucioperca. Next base: position 858,936 of record NC_050195.1, on the reverse strand, counting down.
CCTACTTGCATGTGCCATCCGGCCTCTGCAGCTCATTCAGAATGCAGCAGCTCGACTTGTCTTCAACCTCCCCAAGTTCTCTCACACTACACCGCTCCTCCACTCTCTTCACTGGTTACCAATTGCTGCCCACATCCGCTTCAAGACACTAGTACTTGCATACAGGGCCACGAACAGATCAGCCCCAGCATACATCCAGGACATGGTCAAACCCTATACCCCAACCCGCCCACTCCGCTCTGCATCAGCCAACCTGCTTGCTGCCCCTAATCACAACGAAATCCCGACTGTTTGCTGTCCTGGCTTCCAAATGGTGGAATGAGCTCCCTATTGACATCAGGATGGCCGAAAGCCTACGCATCTCCCGCCGAAGGCTAAAAACACATCTCTTCAGACTACACCTCGGATAAACATGAAAAAAAAAAAAAACATATATACAGTATATATATATATATATATATATATATATATATATATATATATATATATATATATATATTTCTTGAAGCTGCACTTTCATATGGCTCTTTGTAGTTTTACTTATTTAAAGCTAAGTTATAAGCTAAGCTAAGCTATGCTAAGCTATGTAAGTACATTAGCTTTAAATAAGTAAAACTACAACAAGCACTTGTTGTCTGGAGTTTGCACCTTCAGGGTTGAAATCACTTAATTGGAAGTCGCTTTGGATAAAAGCATCAGCTAAATGACATGTAATGTAATGTAAAATATAAGTAATACAAATCAAATCATTTTTATGTTTGTAACTATAATTGCAAATACAGTAACTATAATACATCTCATCACATGCTATTTGTTAAATAAAAAATATATTTTAATATTGAAAATCTTGGTCTGTCCCTGAGTCTGGCCCGGACCCTTGATCAAGCAATTTTTTTTGCAATTTTTTTTTGCATGGAGCCCCAGTCCGAGGGAGATTGACAGTCATGTTTAGCTTCTTCCATTTTCTAATGATTGCTCCAACAGTGGACCTTTTTTCACCAAGCTGCTTGGCAATTTCCCCGTAGCCCTTTCCAGCCTTGTGAGGTGTACAATTTTGTCTCTAGTGTCTTTGGACAGCTCTTTGGTCTTGGCCATGTTAGTAGTTGGATTCTTACTAATTGTATGGGGTGGACAGGTGTCTTTATGCAGCTAACGACCTCAAACAGGTGCATCTAATTTAGGCTAATAAATGGAGTGGAGGTGGACATTTTAAAGGCAGACTAACAGGTCTTTGAGGGTCAGAATTCTAGCTGATAGACAGGTGTTCAAATACTTATTTGCAGCTGTATCATACAAATAAATATTAATTATTTAATTTTATTTATTTTAAATTAAAAAATCATGTATTGTGATTTCTGGATATTTTTTTTTTAGATTGTCTCTCACAGTGGACATGCACCTACGATGACAATTTCAGACCCCTCCATGATTTCTAAGTGGGAGAACTTGCAAAATAGCAGGGTGTTCAAATACTTATTTTCCTCACTGTATATAAAAGTAACAAATGTGTACAAAAGTTAGGCTGCAGTTACAAAATGCAGCACGTGTCATGCGCGGAGTCTCCTCCTCTCGCACGCATCACACCGGGAGCTTGAAGATGTAAAGAAAAAAAGAAAAACAGGAGAATTAACTTTGAGCAAGTGTGGAGGAAAGTCGGAGGTATGGAAGCAGTTTAAACAAGTCGTGGGCAGTTTCTTCATTCGGATCCATTTGCGATCCGTTCCATTCTAAACAAACAGCGCAGTTTACATGCTTCGTCCTTGTTGTATTATTCTAAACAGATTTTTGTAGTTCAAACAACTCTGAATTGTAGTTGAGAACGTCACTTATAACGGCCCACGTATTAAAAAATTGTCGGGTTTAAATCGGGCTCGGGCTCATAATTACAGTTAATGTGTTGGGCCGGGCCGGTCTCGGACGCAACGTGCTTGGGCTCGGGCAGGTTCGGGCTTGATTTTTTGGGCCGATCTAAGCTCTACCCCCTCTGATGAAAATCCTTCTGGACACGCCCCCTGATTGTTCCTTTAGTCACCTGACACACAAGTAGGATACATTTTTGGGCCCTAGAGCACGGCTGGCGCAAGAGGCGGTTGGCAACACTGGACTGTGACTGGACGACAGATGGCAGAGGGAAGTGACGAGTAGGAAGCGGGTTGGAGATTGACAAAGGTGGTGGTGGGAGTTTTGAAACTGGAGATTGGGATGTAGTTAGGAAAAATAAACGCAAAAAGAGTAGGAATGCTAAATCGGATGATAGTGATAATGATTGCGTGCGTAGAACAAATGTAGCAGAAAGAAGTAGAGATGAGTTTAAAGTGTTAGTCAAACTTGTGCAAGAGGGAGCTTTGTTTGGCGCATGGAATCCAATAAGGTTAACTAAAACCATTGCTAAGGAAATCGGGGAGGTAAGGAGTGCCAAGATATTCAGAGAGAAATGGAGCAATGTTAATCATATGTAAGGATGGAGAACAACAAGGGAAAGCAATCCGGATGAGTAAAGTAGATGACAAGAAAGTGCAGTGTTCTATGATTAAAAGCAGAAAGTTGGCTCAGGGAGTTGTGACAGGGATTCCGGTAAGGATATCAGATGATGATATTAAAGGTAATATAATGAATGCAAAAATAACTGAGGTCAGACGTCTGAAGGCAAATCGGAATGGGATTAAAACAGACAGTCTATCGGTTCTGATCATCTTTGATGACGAAAGGTTTCCAGATAAGGTTACCGGATATGTGTTATGATGTGAGGCCGTATGTCCCCCCACCCCTAAGATGTTTTAAGTGTCAGAGATTTGGTCACGTTGCGGCGGTGTGCAAGGGAAAACAGAGATGTGGCAGATGTGGTGGAGATCATGAATATGGCAAATGTGAAGAGGGGGCATGGATCACATGGGGGGCGCTTGAAACAGGGTCCGATACATACATTAATAAATCATCTGCGTACAGAGATACTCTATGCTCCCCCCCCTATGGATTCCACTTAACGAGGGTAATGATTTGAGTGTAATAGACAAGGGCTCTATGGCCAGGGCAAATAGCAGTGGACTGATAGGGCAGCCCTGACGGGTGCCTCTTGACAGCTGAAAATACTAAGAGCGCCTACCATTTGTAATTACTGAGGCTTTGGGTGAGGTATATAAGATTTTAATCCATGAGATGAAATTAGGATCATAACCAAATTTCTTTAAACATGCAAATAAATATCCCCATTCTACCCTATCAAAGGCTTTCTCTGCGTCAAGCGCGATAACCACCTCGGGGACCGCACTGGGCGCAGGAGAGTGAATAATATTTAATAGCCGGCGGATATTTGTAAATGAATGACGCCCCAAAATAAAACCTGTCTGGTCAGCAGAGATCATGTCATGCATTGTGGCTTCTAAGCGTAAGGCAAGGGCCTTGGCCAAGATCTTCATGTCACAGTTTAGGAGGGAGATGGGTCAATATGAGCCGCATTCTGTGTTACCTGGCTTAAGCAATAGGGTAATTGATGCTTCAGTCAGTGTCTGTGGAAGGGATCCACGTGATAAAGAGTCATTAAACATATCGAGTAGAATTGTAGATAATTTACTAGAGAACTTTTTATAGAACTCTATAGGGTACCCATCAGAGCCAGGCGCCTTGCCATTCTGCATTGCCTTAATCGCATTAATGATTTCTATACTTTTTAGTGGGAGCTCAGTCTCAGCCCTATGTCTTGCTTTTATAGAAGGAGCTTGGAGATTATTGAAAAAGTGTTCCATGTCAGAGCTGTCATTTGTTATCTCTGACGTAGACAGATTTGAGTAAAATGAGGTGAATGTTTCGTTAATTTCCTCTGGGTCAATAGTTAGTTCACCATCATCTTTACAAATTTGTGGAGTCTGTTGAGACACAACGCGGCACTTAAGTTGGTGTGCTAATAGCCGTCCAGGTTTGTCGCCATAGTTTAACCCCTAGTTGCTCCAGAGGCGTGCGACCTCTGACATATATAGCAATTGTAAGTCGCTTTGGATAAAAGCGTCAGCTAAATGACATGTAATGTAATCTATACGAGCCACCAAATATCAATTGATGTGAATTCAAATCTGGAATTAATGAAATTATTTTCCCCATAAATTTATCATCATCCCAATTTGGGGCATAGATATTAATCAATACCACAGGCTTATGGTAGAGAAGCCCAGAAACCATTACAAATCGTCCTTGTGGGTCTGAGGTGACAGTGGTCGCACTAAACTGGATTCTTTTATGAATCAATATGGCTGTTCCACAAGTTTTAGAGTTGAGATTGGAATGGAATACATTCCCCACCCAACCTTTTTTTAGTCTGACTTGATCTTTAACCAGTAGATGAATTTCCCGTAGAAATGCAACATCACATTTTAAGTATTTTAGGTGATTAAATATTCTGGCTCTTTTAACAGGCCCATTTAAACCTTTTACATCCCAGCTAATGAATCGTATAGCAGCCCTCTTTGCATCAGTACCATCTATCATGTTTAACTATAAAAAAATAAAAATGAAAAGAATAGTATGGAGAGATAAGTTAGAGCAATGATTGTGATAAAGTACACAGTTGTGTTCATTTCTTAAGTGAACAAAAATGAACATTTGTTGCAAAAATGTGGTGGTGTCCTTTTCCCTAACCCTATCCCATATCCAGAACATAAACAAAACTAGAACTAAGCCTATACTTGACCTTCTCCCCGAGGCAGGCTGCAGGCTAAACACTATTTCCAAAAACTTCTGGCGATACATTCCTCTTGACACTTCTGCCCAGGAAGGCTCCCAGTGATTATGATGTGTTAAAATAAAAATAAGATGATTGAGCAATACGATAACTGTAGAACAACCGAGCATATATGAAAATGTGTACATAACAATATATAACATAAATATTGAAAGGCAACATAAGCAGTCTGTACAGTAGAAGAGTTCCAGATATGTACTTGTATACAGCATAATACTGATTAGTCCAGCAATAACGTCAGTGGGTGTTCATACCTTGATTCCTAAGACCAGTGGCTGACGTAATAGGTTGAAGAGGTGATCTTACGTGTCTTCAAACTCAGGTGATTAACCATCTCCAGGCTGCACAAACCAAACCGCGACATATATAGTCTTACTCCTTACCGAACTTCTGATCGAGAAACTTCTGAGCTTCATCAGGTGAGTCGAAGGTGAGCATGTCTTCCTTGCACATCACGCGCAGCCGGGCTGGGTATAGCAGGTGGAATCTGACGTTCCTCCGGTACAAGGCTTGTTTAACGCCGTTAAACGCAGCTCTCTTTTTAGCGAGCGTTGCGCTGACATCTTGGTAAACTCTTATAGTGGTACCTTGGTAGTTGAGCTCGTGATTCCTGGCCCAGTGCAACTGTTCTTTCTGTTGAAATCTGGAGAAACAGACCAGGAACGTGCGGGGGGATGATCTCCGACCGGATCTGGAGGTCGGGTTCCAGTGGGCTCTCTCCAACTCAGGCTGCGCAGGGAAAACATCGGGGCCCATCGCTTGCATCAAAACCTCGGACATGAACTTCACGGGATCTTTGCCATCTTCGCTGCCTTCAGGGATGTTTAATATACAGAGGTTAGGTCTCCATGACCAATTCTCGAGGTCGTCGATCCGATCCAGAAGTGACTGGTTATGGTTTTGGAGCGTTTTAATGGTAGCCTCAGCTACCGTTAATCTTTCAAAGTTGTCACCAGCCATAGACTCAACGGAGGTGAGACGGCCCTGGAAAGAGGTCATTGTTGATTGTAGTGAGTCCATTGAAGTCTGCAGCGGTTTAATAGCCTCTTGGATCAGGAAAGACACATCCTCCTTTAGTGAGGTTCTCTGTTTGGCGAATTTTTCAGACAGTTGGTCCATAACAACAACCGTGGGTGCCTTGGGAGCTGCAGAAGCCTTCGTTGATGTCGGAGAGTTGTTAGCTGCAAAAGATGCTAGCTTGTCCGCTGCACTCGTAGCAGCACGTGTAGCCTGAGTTTCCACTTTGTTGGTTGATTTAGTACTTTTAGATTTGGTCATCTTATGCGTAGTTGACTAAACTAGGTCGAGCAGTGTTGGTTATATCGAAATGCTCAGAGAGACATTATTTTAAAAGGAAAGTTACAAAAAGCAATCTGGGAGCCTTCGCGTGTGCGTCCTCTCTCTACATGTCGCAACCAGAAGTCCCAACAGCCGCTTTTTTATGATTCAGATTAGTCATAATACAAAGTCGATGTTATTTCTGGTCAGGCAGGGCCTCTCCCCCGCCTGCTCTGCCCTCCGGAGCATCCCATGCCTTTCACAAGGTCAGTCAGTAGTGTCCCCCAGAATTATCTTGTGAGAGCGCCAGCAATATTTTGGGTAGTTGATCATAGATCATAGTTTTTCTAACAGGTAACTTAGTCTATATCGACAACGTTTCATTTATGGGATTGTTCCGTGCCATCGGAGGTTCTGCCAGATGTCCCTCATTTTTGGCTGGATGTCCCTCACGTTCCGCTTTCTTTGTGTTGGCATTCTAAACTCCGGTCGATTCCGGAAACATCCTCCAAGCTAGAACCGACAATCAAATTATATTTCTTTTTTTTGGAGTAAAATTCTCGTCAGACACTCAACAGCTATTTTAATTCCAGAGCTTGCCTCCCTATGTGCACATGTTCCACTAAAGCATGTTTTTCTCCTACCCTGGAATTAGGGCTGCACAATTAATTGAATTTTAATCACGATCACGATTTTGGCTTGCCACGATCAAATTCACGTGATCGAGCGATATTTAAATGCTTCATTCCGTTCATAGAACGCTCTGTATCAAAGTTTTTTTTTCTCCAAAACTCCGTAAACCACTCTCTGATCACATGCCTCTATGAGCCAATCAGAGTTGTTCCCTGCACCGCGCAGCTTAGTTTAGATGTAGACAGTCACAGAAGACAGAGTAACGTGAGGAAAATTCCACAACAGATAGCAGTCGATCATAAATCGCCACGAGGTTTACCAGTTAACGCAACATTTTGTCCCGTCTGTGTTGTTTTTCAGACAACAGCAGTGACCAGTGCTAGTTTGAGTCTTTTAGCTCATAGCTTTAGCGGCAGACTGTTGTACGTCCCGCTGTTGGAATCCTCTACAGTGAAATACAGTCACACTACACCGTTTAGCTGTCAGCATTTTAGCCGTGTTTAATCCAGTTACTACTGTAGCTAATGGTAGGCTAACGTTAGCTGCTGTGTAACGTGTTATTAGTGTTTACTAGCATGACATGCAGCGATGTTTCTGTTGCCTCTAACGTCTGTTTTGGAGCATCAGAGCGCAACGCAGACATTTAAGTGGCACCATAATCCGCGTTGCTATTTCGTCCGGTAGATACCGGGCACCGGTGCCCTATTGGCACTGGATTTTAACATGCGCCGTTAACATGAACAGAAAATTGCGTTGCCTGTATCTTTTCACGGCAAACATGCATGTGTGAAAAGCGGTCGGACAACAGCTGATATGGCATACTCCTTCGTAGTATCCTTCAACAAAGAGGAATGTAGCACAATTTGAATGTGAAAGCAATTATAATTAGCATTATGTGACAATAAAATTTGTTTTGGTTAAAATCAACAAATAATCGTAATAATTATTCGTGATCAATATATTGATCAAAATAATCGTGATTATCATTTTGGCCATAATCGTGCAGCCCTACCTGGAATGTTGTGTGGACTAGCCAGATCTTCCTCCGCAATGCTGTGGAGATAGGTCTGGTAATGCGAGACTATGGGTAACTATGTGTATCAGAGGATTGTGGAGAAGCTGACGCCCACCACCCCCTAAATCTCATCATGACCTGTGTGTAAAGCAAGCTGACCAACTCTTGATGTTAATCCAACTCTTGTCGAGAGGTAGATTCGGAATGAAAATCATTTTAAAAACAGCAACGCCCCTTCTGTATGCTTGCCTACCTGCAGGTGAAAGAAGCATTTCCCATCTTAGCCCCAGCCATACTGCATAGCTCGCCAGCCCCCAAGTGAGTGACAGCAGCAATACTTTTCCTAGCAGCAGCATGACAATTGACTGAGATGAACACCTCAGTGCGAGTGGGATCAGAGCTGCAGGGGCAAAAAGCACTGTGGTTTACTACTTAGCTTTGTAGTCATCCAGTGTGATTACCTTCGTAGATTCTCCATCCATCATCATCCGCTTATCCGGGGTTGGGTCGCAAACTTTGTAGATGCTACCACCAAAAATATCTAAAATTGAACAAGATTCCATTCAAGACCCAAATAATCTTCTGAAAAAGAATACAAATTAAAATTGCACAAGACATTAAGGTCACAAATATCACTTTGTCTAATTATAAATCTATTTATGATATTTTGAGAATATTTTATGTAAGAGTTATTAAGGTTTACAGAGACGTTTGACCACATTTAAATTTCCTGGCTCCAGTAACTGACAAAGATGGCAGCAAGCCATCCAAGCTCCACAACATGCCTTCAGAAACCCAAGACTGACATTACTGGGTTGTTTTTCTACACTTAATGCAGTCAACCCAGACTAGCTCAAGAGGAGCTGCTCTGTAGATGACCCCTACCACTGACTTGCCCTCCTTAACAAAGGGGGCAAAAAAGAGAGAATTCTCCCTCGAGAATCAATATATCAACTCTAAAGTCAGTGTCTGGGCTGTAACAGACTAAAAACCTCTTTTATTTGATCAATGTTGAGTCTACATGAATACATTTGTGTTTTTTTACTTCATGCCCTTCAAAAAGCATCGACCAGATGGCACTAGCTATTAATTAGAGCATCACGCCATAGTTTCAAGATGATGGATCAATCCCATTATCATTTAAATCTCAGCCCTCAAAGCCTTTGTTGTACCAAGACAAGGCTCAGAGTGGTCTGTGGGTGCCAGCGGACAATGGAAAGCTCATTTACTTATATGCACTGTGTAGCTTCCCCTATGCCGAAAATGAATATTTCATTAGCCTGGTTAACCCCAGAAGTAAATTGTTTTAAATCTAGACTACGCTATATGCATTATGTAAAGCAGTGCTGTATCTGAGCTGGACCATTACTTTAAAGCATTAAGTCTACTCTGCAATTAATTTGAAATGATTGTTCATAGAGAACAAAAGAAAACCTAATTTATTTTTGATTTACACGTCATATCGATTTCATGCTCGCATGGCTAACCTGGCTCAATATAAAAAAAAAACTCTGTTCTTCAAAATTAATTATCCTCTCAGGGATTTGAAACATTGTACATTGTTCTTTTCATGTCTATGGAAAATCCCAAATATGCTTTTTAAAAGCTCATTTGAAAGCAAATCAAATGTAATAAATGTGTGTTGGTCCTCTTAGATACTGAGGAGTAATAAAATGAGGCAAAGATTGAGAGAAATTTTGAGATTGAGAAAGATTGAGCACTGCTTATGAAAAATGTAGTATTCTGCTTAAAGTGAGAGACAATTGATAAAGACTGATTACAATACATTTACTCCTAGAGATGTGTTTGATATAAATGTCATATTCCAGGTAGTCCTCAAAACCTTGTTTTTGATATGGTATAACCTCACTGCAACTTTTTCATCCACCTCTTTGCCTCTGTATCATTACCCAAACTTTCCATAAGTGGGTCATAATTGACGTGATTTTTCTATTGAAATTCATAGGAACCTTTCTTTTAATTCTTATAATTTATTTCTGCCATGTATATACAGTATTTTCTGTAAACCATTCAGCTTCATTATTTTGCAGAGCAAGACAATTTCACATTTGATACATAAAGTATTATCTATATAGTACAATCTTCACATAACTAAGCAGCATTGTACCTCTGCTACTTAGTAGTTATGTATACTATATTGTTTTTTGGGATCAATTTTTTATTTTTTTTTTTAGCACCATTTATCATACAGGCATACAGAATACATTCCACAACATGTGCCAGGTAATGTCAGGTGGTGCATAGAACAGATGAACACAAATTGAACAAGAACAAAAACCCTCTCCCACCCCCCACCCTCTGCGGTCTCGAGGAAAACAAAAGAAACAAACAAACAGAAATCACACCTTGCCTAGTCGCTCTCCTCTAGTTCTTGTGGTGTTGAGGTAATTAGGTCTGATATGTGTGCTGCTGCGCTTTCCCATAGGCTGATAGTTGATGGTTTGGCTTTGTTAATCCTTGCTGTAGAGAGCTCAAGCATAACTATGTCTAGAAAATACGCCAACCACTCTTTTATACAAAGCGAGTGGGGGGGAGCCAGCGTTGAACTATCATTTTCTTGGTTGCAGTTGAGCCAGCTAGCCAAATCCTCTCTCTCTCAAGCAGGTTGTTGGGAATTCGTAGGGTACAGATTAAATTATTGGCAAATTATCAAAGATGTTTATCAATATTAATAAAGTTATGAATATGTGTATGCATAACTCCACCAAAATGACCAGAATTTAAAATACAGATCTTAACTTGGTTAATCTATCTGGTATTCTTTAAAGGAACAAAAGGAATCATGAATTCGAGCACTACCTGTTTCAACCAGCAATTATTACGACAAAATACACAAACAATCACAGACAACTGCTATTTAAAATATAGTGGAATTTATTAACTTCAAAATGATCAATGGCCACTCAATAATCCTTCAACCAATTAAAACCAATATACCATTTTTTTTTTCTACAACAAAACAAAGCAAAAACAAACCAGCATGTGATCTGTGTGTGTGTGTGTGTGTGTGTGTGTGTGTGTGTGTGTGAGTGAGAGGGAGAGAGTGCGAGGAGGAGGGGGTGACGCAACCCAGGGGTTGCTCGGTCACACCCAGATTAGCCGTTAGCTCATTGAAGCTAGGCTATGTCTTAGCTGCACAAAAGCTATTTAGCCTCAAGAGGGCGGTGGTGGGCTGTGTTTCAGCTCCACGTGGCTAAGCTAGCCAGTTAGCTAGTTAGTGCTCCACCCAACGTGTTGCTGACAAAAAGACACTCCACGGAGCGCAGTTGTTCGTACGTGTGTGTGTGTGTGGTTGAGCAGTTAGTGAAAGAGGAAAGAAAAGGAAGAGACACACTTAGATCTTAGTTATCGATAATGACCAGCCCTCTCAGTCACTCAGGTCTGGACCAACGTGAAATTAGGGCAGACTCTGAGAATTTCGTCTGACTGAGGGGACGTTCATTATAACCACTCCGGTGTGCTAAACAGCTGTTTCTTCGCAGAGATAACACAGCTCCGCCGGTCTACACAGACCGCGGGGTGGCATTCTCTTCGCCTCGTGGCTGTGAACAGATGAACCGACAGAGATTATTATCTCGCCGAACAGTAACTAAACTCCTCAGCAGTGGGAGAAGCAAAAGTAGCATTTACAAGCTACATATTTAACACAACATATCAACAAATGCACCGTGATCAGAGTACATTCACAGAAATAGATTTGACTCAGCGGTCACAATCATAGATTAATAAATCAAATGCGTGCCAGTAGCACTTATCAATCAATCACATTAATGGTAAACAATGGCAACATTAGCCTTTACACATTAATAAACATTTAATGTTTTAATTGCGTTTTGTTTTTTTGAAGAATCAAAGCTCTTGAAGGTGTGAAGACTACAAACCTGTAGTTCTTTGACTTCCGGCCAGTTGTGAGGCTCTTTCCCTCTTGGCTCGGACTTTCGCATAGGGGTGTGAACTCTCCAGGCTGGAGCTCTTGAAAGTAGTTTTGTCTCAGGCTCTTTGTCTCTGAGCACATGTTGGCCACATGTGTTCCTTTGTTTAAGATCAGTTTAATCCTTACTTTCCTTTGTCCCAACAGTCCCCCTTTTTGCTCTGAAGAGCGGTTGAGTCCCGATCTTTGGAGCAACCAAGGACCGTACAGTTCGTGGGAGAAAGGGTTAAAATGATAGTAACAAAGTCCAAGCATTTCTGGGAATGAGGCTATGGTGTCTGGGCAGACAGTAAGGTAGCATCTGGGCAGATGACTTCTAACTGTAGCTAAACACAAAATGTTTAAACAAAACAATGATCCTTCAAATAATAGGTAAGCAATGAATTATCCCTTGTATATTGCTGCTGTTTCAATATGACATGAACCCAAAATATAGTGAAACAAGAAAAATGAAGGAAGATAGGAAATAAAAGTGAAGTAGTTGAAGGGGATCCGGGAGCACAACACGAGCGTAGTAGAAAAGTAAATAAACTAAACAAGTCCCCGTGACACGAAGACAAAACAAGGGTTAAGGTTAGGGAGGGCTAAGCCTCTTGTGTTTGTGGTATGTTGCAGGGTAGAATATGTTAGCCTAGGTTGTTTATTAGTGGGAATGCTGTTCAGCAGCATTCCAACTATTGTTATTCGGTTCTTTATTAGTGGGAATGCTGATTCAGCAGCATTCCAACTATTGTTATTCTGTTCTTTATTAGTGGGAATGCTGTTCAGCAGCATTCCAACCATTGTTATCCTGTTCTTTATTTATTAGTGGGAATGCTGTTCAGCAGCATTCCAACTATTGTTATCCTGTTCTTTGTTTAGTGGGAATGCTGTTCAGCAGCATTCCAACTATTGTTATCCTGTTCTTTCTTTATTCTTATTCCGTAGATTTTTTGGCTCTCCGTAACTTCTGCATACGTTCAGCTATTAAAACCATTCAACTTTTAAAATGTTCAGCTCTTTCAGCTAATGATGGGACTTCTTCAACTTTTTTTCTACTATTTATACTTTTTAAAATATTAAGCTTTTTATGACTTTTTTTTAACATTGAAGTCAATGAGAGCATGCTTCAAATCCTTAAAATCTTCTTCCGCTCCCAAAATTTTCAGCTCCTTCATACTTTCACCTACAGACACCAAACAAATCCGGCTATGGCTTTTCAGTTTGATATCTTTTACAGTTTTTGTGAAAAAGCTGTTTAAGTTTAGTGATCATTTCAAGATTTTTCTGCGTTTCTAGTGAGTGTGTGTTGCGTCTGCCAGAGTGGATGATGTCATCGCTAGAGTGCAGCACCTTAAAAAAATATCTTTGTCCCCTCTCTATAAATTGCTCTCACACCCACAATATCTACTTGTCATACGCAATTTATACATCAAAACGTAGGTATTTTTGTCTAGTTTCAGCCAATGTGCTCAGTTATGCGATACGCCTTATACTTTTGGCTCGATGAGCTTCCAAACGACAAGAGTTCCACATCTCCTTCCATTTGCTGCTATGTTAAACGTCCTCCACATTTCTCAGCGAAACGCAGAGCGAACCACTTTTTTAAATCGCTGATATGCCCACATTTTTAAGTTTATCAACATAAAGTTTACATGAATATGTTCACAAAGGCCTTGTGGTGGTCACGATTACATAATTTCACCGATAGCCCTTATTGTTTTAGCAGTCTGAGGCTTTCTTTGAGAGCTTGCTCTGTGTCTTTGAATAGCTCCAGTGGGGCACAGCTGACAGTTTCAGCAGGTGACACCGTCATTAACCTGATTAAAGATCAAAGAGATCTCATCACAGACTTCAAAGGGTGTTTTCACTGGTCATACGTTACCATGACAACCCTTTCACAGACAGTCAACTTGAATACTACAGGCAGTAATATGAACATTAGTCTACATCAGTGGTTCTCAACCGGTGGGGCCCGCCCCCCTGGGGGGGCGCAGACACTCTCCTGGGGGGGGCGCGAGTAGGCTACAGGATGGGAGGGGGAAAAAAATCACGTAATGTAACTACACGTCGCGGCGACGCACGCTGTTCGGTCGTGGCTGGGTAGCGTTGCATTTCCTCCCCGACTCATTTCCTGGTTCTCCTTCTCCATAAACAACATGAAATCAAGGAGAGGGTTAACTTCTCCTGCTCCAGATCTCCCACCGTGGTCAGAAAGAACAGGGGAGACACTTTGTTTCTCTCACTATGACTCTAGAGTCGGTACTCGCTCTAAAGCTAAACGCCGTCACTCTGTCACTTCTCCCTCTACCACCCACCCACCCACCCACACACGCACACACGCCGGCTCACGCACACACCAGTGCACAAGTATAAACATCAGGCCACTTTTGTAGGTTACGGAGAAAGCTCTGCGTGGAGCCTCCGCACTGTAAAACAAATCATCCTCCTGGCGACTTTTTTGTCAAAAGCGACTAGCGACAAATCTAGCGATTTTTACTGGTGTTATTGGAGACTTTTGTGGTGTTTGGAGACTCGAAAGCACGTATCACTCTGCAGTTATGTGCTCAACGAGCAGCGGGTGCTGCCGTGAGCCCCTCCCCCGTCCAAAAGCTCTCACAGGCGGTCAGTCTCTCAGTAGACTCGCGGCGCAGTCCCAGCCTGCAGTCAGAGCAGCGAGGAGACACACACCACTCCACGTCCAGGCTGCACACACGCAGACATCGTTACATCGTTACATCATAGCCTCAACTTTATTGAAAACACAATTAATCCACATCCAAATTAGTGAGGACCAACAAGGCAACCGACGCACCACCAGCTGCAAAAAAGCTTGAGGTACGATGAAGCATACCTGGCTCAGGTCTCACATTAACATCGCCTACCTGCAAGCTTCTGTCAAAAATGCAGATGATATGCCTACTATTAGGCCTAGTAATAATAACTATAATAAAGCATAAATTCATATCAGAGGTCTGGTGCCAATTCTAATATTAGTAATAATAATATATTAATAATAATGATAATAATAATAATGCCTGCAAGCTCACATTAGAAGTCTGGTGCTACTGCCAATTATAATAATAGCCTAGTAATGATAATAGGCCTATCTACCGCTACTGATAATAATAATAATAATAATAATAATAATAATAATAATAATAATAATAATAATAATAGTGTGGGCCTAAAAATAATAGCCTAGCCTAAGGCTATCTATCTATCTATGCAAGGTGGTGTAGTGGGGGTGGTGCCGGGCAGGGGGGGGGGGCCCAACTGTAATGAACCAGCTTTGGGGAGCCCAGCTTGCAAAAGGTTGAGAACCCCTGGTCTACATCTTTAGTGTTCCACTTCTGTCTGACTGTCTCTGTCTCTCTTTGTCTGTCTCTGTCTCTCTATCTCTGTCTGTCTTTGTCTCTCTTTGTCTGTCTCTGTCTCTCTGTCTCTGTCTGTCTCTCTGTCTGTTTGTCTCTGTCTGTCTCTCTCTGTATCTGTCTCTCTGTCTGTCTCTCTCTTTCAGCTAATGACGGGACTTCTTCAACTTTTTTTCTACTATTTATACTTTTTAAAATATTAAGCTTTTTAACACTTTTTTTTAACATTGAAGTCAATGAGATCATGCTTCAAATCCTTCAAATTTTCTTCCACTCCCAACATTTTCAGCCCCTCCATACTTTCACCTACAGTTCTAAATAAAGAACCTACGGTTCTCTCACACTGTCTCGCACTCATTAGCAGGTGTGGTGATTAATGATCAAAGACAGGCTTTATAAGTGCTAAAGGAACATTCATGATCTATACAGATGATAGTGTAGTGGATAGGGCACATTCCTTTGGCGTGGGAGATCCTGGTTTGAATCCCACTGGGGTACATCAGTCAATGTGTCCCTGATCAAAATGTCATTTCACTTTTTCAACTATTCTCACTACTTCAACTTATTCTTACGGATTTAAGCTATTCAACCAGTTTAGCTTTAACAATTCAGCTATTCATGTTTTATTTTGGCTCTCTCTTTTTCCTCTCCTTTCTCTCCTCTCTTCTCTCCTTCTCTCCTTTTCTCTGTCCTCTCTTTCCTTTTGTTCAGCCCCATTCTTTTTACCTAATGTATTTCACATCTCATATCAGCTAGATTGATGCTTTTTTGTTCTATGCAGTGTCTGATAATAATACAAAGTAGTTCTTCTTTCAGCCGTTTTAGGTAATTCATTTCAACTTTCATCTTTGACAGTATTACAGTTCAGCTTCAAGCTTTTCTAACAATGTATTTTAGCTCTTCACTTGGGTAATGCAGTTTAGCTTCCAACTCTAACAATTTTCCTGATTTTTTTAGCAGTGTAGTGCATTCGAGCTTTAAGATTTTTCGTTTATTTGTTTTGTTTGTACTATATTTCTGCATTTGTGAGTGATTATCAGTTAGAATATATACTCAGACCTCACAATGTTCTACGTCTTTTGTCATTATTCAACTTTTGAAGCCAACAGTTCAGTTTAGCATAAGCTTTTAACTTTTTAATGAAATTCATATGTATTACAACGATTTCCACTTTTTCAACTATTCTCACTACTTCAACTTCTTCTTACTGATTTAAGCTATTCAACCAGTTTAGCTTTAGCAATTCAGCTATTCAGCATTCCCACGCATTTTCCGCAGGAAATGCATTTTCTAGTTCTTATATCTTATTATTCCGTTTTTTGGCTCTCCGTAACTTCTGCATACTTTCAGCTATTAAAACCATTCAACTTTTAAAATGTTCAGCTCTTTCAGCTAATGATGGGACTTCTTCAACTTTTTTTCTACTATTTATACTTTTTAAAATATTAAGCTTTTTATGACTTTTTTTTAACATTGAAGTCAATGAGAGCATGCTTCAAATCCTTCAAATCTTCTTCCGCTCCCAAAACTTTCAGCTCCTTCATACTTTCACCTACAGACGAAAAACAAACTTTGTGTGTGTGGCGTCTGGCAGAGTGGATGATGTCATCGCTAGAGCACAACACCTTAAAATAAATATCTTTGTCCCCTCTCTATAAATTGCTCTCACGCCCACAATATCTACTTGTCATACACAATTTATACATCAAAACGTAGGTATTTTTGTCTAGTTTCAGCCAATGTGCTCAGTTATGCGATACGCCTTATACTTTTGGCTCGATGAGCTTCCAAACGACAAGAGTTCCACATCTCCTTCCATTCGCTGCTATGTTAAACGTCCTCCACATTTCTCAGCGAAATGCAGAGCGAACCACTTTTTTAAATCGCTGATATGCCCACATTTTTAAGTTTATCAATATAAAGTTTACATGAATACGTTCACAAAGGCCTTGTGGTGGTCACGATTACATAATTTCACCGATAGCCCTTATCGTTTTAGCAGTCTGAGGCTTTCTTTGAGAGCTTGCTCTGTGTCTTTGAATAGCTCCAGTGGGGCACAGCTGACAGTTTCAGCAGGTGACACCGTCGTTAACCTGATTAAAGATCAAAGAGATCTCATCACAGACTTCAAAGGGTGTTTTCACTGCTCATACGTTACCATGACAACCCTTTCACAGACAGTTGAATTGAATACTACAGGCAGTAATACGAACATTAGTCTACATCTTTTGCATTCCACTTCTGTCTGACTCTGTCTCTCTTTGTCTGTCTCTCTGTCTGTCTGTCTCTGTCTCTCTCTGTCTCTCTATCTGTCTCTCTCTGTCTGTCTGTTTCTCTCTGTCTGTCTCTGTCTCTCTCTGTCTGTCTATGTCTCTCTGTCTCTGTCTCTCTCTGTCTGTCTCTGCCTGCCTCTGTCTCTCTCTCTCTCTGTCTTTCTCTGTCTCTCTCTGTCTGTCTCTCTGTCTCTGTCTCTGTCTGTCTCTGTCTCTGTCTTTCTCTGTCTGTCTCTGTCTGTCTCTGTCTGTCTGTCTGTCTGCTGTCTGTCTCTGTCTCTCTCTGTCTCTCTCTGTCTCTCTGTCTGTCTCTGTCTCTCTTTCTGTCTATGTCTCTCTGTCTCTGTCTGTCTCTGTCTCTCTGTCTGTCTCTGTCTCTCTCTGTCTGTCTCTGTCTCTGTTTCTCCCTGTCTCTGTCTGTCTGTTTGTTTCTCTCTGGCTGTCTCTCTGTCTGTCTCTGTCTCTCTCTGTCTGTCTATGTCTCTCTGTCTCTGTCTCTCTCTGTCTGTCTCTCTCTGTGTGTCTCTGTCTCTCTCTCTCTCTCTGTGTGTCTCTATCTGTCTCTCTCTGTGTCTCTCTCTCTCTCTCTCTCTATGTGTCTCTATCTGTCTCTGTCTGTCTATGTCTCTGTCTCTCTCTGTCTGTCTCTCTCTCTATCTGTCTCTGTCTGTCTGTCTCTGTCTCTCCCTGTCTTTGTTTCTCTCTGTCTGTCGGTCTCTGTCTGTTTCTGTTTCTCCCTGTCTCTGTCTCTCTCTGTCCATGTCTCTCTGTTTGTTTCTCTCTGTCTCAGTCTGTTTGTCTGTTTCTGTTTCTTGTTTTTATTCCCTCTTCCGTACGTTTTTTGGCTCTTCGTAACTTCTGCATACGTTGAGCTATTAAAACCATTCAACTTTTAAAATGTCCAGCTCTTTCAGCTAATGACGGGACTTCTTCAACTTTTTTTCTACTATTTATACTTTTTAAAATATTAAGCTTTTTAACACTTTTTTTTAACATTGAAGTCAATGAGATCATGCTTCAAATCCTTCAAAATTTCTTCCGCTCCCAACATTTTCAGCCACTCCATACTTTCACCTACAGTTCTAAATAAAGAACCTACGGTTCTCTCACACTGTCTTGCACTCATTAGCAGGTGTGGTGTTTAATGATCAAAGACAGGCTTTATAAGTGCTAAAGGAACATTCATGATCTATACAGATGATAGTGTAGTGGATAGGGCACATGCCTTTGACGTGGGAGATCCTGGTCTATCCCACTGGGGTGCATCAGTCAAGGTGTCCCTATCAAGATGTCATTTCACTTTTTCAACTATTGTCACTACTTCAACTTATTCTTACGGATTTAAGCTATTCAACCAGTTTAGCTTTAACAATTCAGCTATTCATGTTTTATTTTGGTTCTCTCTTTTTCCTCTCCTCTCTTTCTCTCCTCTCTTCTCTCCTTCTCTCCTTTTCTCTGTCCTCTCTTTCCTTTTGTTCAGCCCCATTCTTTTTACCTAATGTATTTCACATTTCATATCAGCTAGATTGATGCTTTTTTGTTCTATGCAGTGTCTGATAATAATACAAAGTAGTTCTTCTTTCAGCCGTTTTAGGTAATTCATTTCAACTTTCATCTTTGACAGTATTACAGTTCAGCTTCAAGCTTTTCTAACAATGTATTTTAGCTCTTCACTTGGGTTTTCGGGGGCACAGTTTAGCTTCCAACTCTAACAATTTTCCTGATTTTTTAGCAGTGTAGTGCATTTGAGCTTTAAGATTTTTCGTACTATTTGTTTCATATTTCTGCATTTGTGAGTGATTATCGGTTAGAAAATATACTCAGACCTCACAATGTTCTACGTCTTTTGTCATTATTCAACTTTTGAAGCCAACAGTTCAGTTTAGCATAAGCTTTTAACTTTTTAATGAAATTCATATGTATTACGATTTCCTTTTTCAACTATTGTCACTACTTCAACTTCTTCTTACTGATTTAAGCTATTCAACCAGTTTAGCTTTAGCAATTCAGCTATTTAGCATTCCCACGCATTTTCTGCAGGAAATGCATTTTCTAGTTTTTCTTATTTAGTTTTTCTTAGTGGGAATGCTGTTCAGCAGCATTCCAAATATTGTTATCCTGTTCTTTGTTTAGTGGGAATGCTGTTCAGCAGCATTCCAACTGTTGTTATCCTGTTCTTTCTTTATTCTTATTCCGTATGTTTTTTGGCTCTCCGTAACTTCTGCATACTTCCAGCTATTAAAACCATTCAACTTTTAAAATGTTCAGCTATTTCAGCTAATGATGGGACTTCTTCAACTTTTTTTCTACTATTTATACTTTTTAAAATATTAAGCTTTTTATGACTTTTTTTAACATTGAAGTCAATGAGAGCAAGCTTCAAATCCTTCAAATCTTCTTCCGCTCCCAAAATTTTCAGCCACTCCATAGTTTCACCTACAGACGCCAAACAGACTTTAAAATGTTCACGAAAACTTCAGGTATTAGGCTATGGCTTTTCAGTTTGATATCTTTTATAGTTTTTGTGAAAAAGCTGTTTAATCATTTCAGGATTTTTCTGCGTTTCTAGTGAGTGTGTGTGGCGTCTGCCAGAGTGGATGATGTCATCGCTAGAGTTAAAAAAAAATATCTTTAACCCCTCTCTATAAATTGCTCTCACGCCCACAATATCTACTTGTCATACACAATTTATACATCAAAACATAGGTATTTTTGTCTAGTTTCAGCCAATGTGCTCTGTTTCTCCCTGTCTCTGTCTGTCTGTTTGTTTCTCTCTGTCTGTCTGTCTCTGTCTCTCTGTCTATGTCTCTCTGTCTCTCTGTCTGTCTGAATTAAACTACTCAACCAGTTTAGCTTTAGCAATTCAGCTATTCACGTTGTATTTTGGCTCTCTGTAACTTCTGCATACGTTCAGCTATTAAAACCATTCACCTTTTAAAATGTTCAGCTCTTTCAGTTAATGATAGGACTTCTTCAACTTTTTTCTACTATTTATACTTTTTTAAATATTAAGACATTTTCAAGTAATTCATTTCAACTTTCATCTTTGACAGTATTACAGTTCATCTTCCAGCTTTTCTAACAATGTATTTTAGCTTTTCACTTAGATAATGCAGTTTAGCTTCCAACTCTAACAATTTTCAATCATAGTGTAGTGGTTATGACACATACCTTTGACATGGGAGACCTGGGTTCAAATCTCACTCTGCTACATTAACTGATGTGTCCGTAAGCAGAACACTAAATCCCTTTTAGCAATTTGTTTTCTTTACTGTTTTTTTTCCTTTTCTTTTTTCTTTTATGACACATGCCCTTGGATTGGGAGACCCAGGTTCGAAGCCCACTTTGAGCCGTGTTACATCTGACATAGCAATTGGAAGTTGCTTTGCATAAAAGTGTAAGCTAAATGAGATGTAACGTAATGTTGTGATAATCTTTATAGCATGACACAGCACTTTTCCCCAGACATAAAAAACATTATATATTGTCTGTCTTTTCTCACACACAGAGGCACACACACACACACACACACACACACACACACACTCATACACACACACACACGGGCACAAACAGACACACTAAAAAAAACACACAGACACACACACACATACACACACCCCAAAACACACATGCATGCACACACACACACACACACACACATGCAGACACGCACACACACACACACACAGCCACACACACGCACACACACACACACACGCACACACACACACACACACACACACACCAACACACATATGCAGAAACGCACACAAACACACACACACGCACGCGCACGCGCACACACACACACAGCCACACATATATACACTCCCACATTAGAGCTGAAGGACCATCTTCCAACCATGGTTGGTGATGGTGTAGTGGATATGACACATGCCTGTCATGTGGGAGAGCCGGGTTCAAATCCCACTGAGGTAAATGTCTTAATGTGTCCCTGAGGTAAACACTTACTATACCCATCCCCGCTCCAAAGGTGTGTTACCAACGACATATATAGCAATTGAAAGTTGCTTCTTTTATGTTTCCTCTCTTTTTCCTCTCTCTCTCTTTCTGCTTGTTTGTTCTATGCAATGGATATGGCTGATAAGTCTTTTTTGTCAATTTATTGAAACTTCCACTTTTGATAGTATTACAGTTTAGCTTCCAGCTTTTCTAAAATGTATTTCAGATCTTAACTTATGTGCAGTTCAGCTTCCAACTTCCAAGTTTTTCAGCAGTTTAGAACAAACAATTTGTTCCATATTTCTGCATTTTCATCAATGTTTCTCATAGCATTTGTAAGTTTTCCATACTGATTCATAATTTCAGATAAAATATTATATAACATATAAATTATTTTATAATTTGTGGTGTTATTCAACTTTTTAATGAAATTCATACTCATTCTACCGATTTCCACTTTTTCAACTATTCTCACTACTTCAACTTCTTCTTACTGATTTAAGCTATTCATCCAGTTTAGCTTTAGCAATTCAGCTATTCAGCATTCCCACGCATTTTCTGCAGGAAATGCATTTTCTAGTTATTCCAAATATACTGCCGAATGAAGGTATCAAGTTTCTTCCAGAAATTTATTGGTGGGGTTAGGGGGATCATTGTACTTAAGAAATTCACACGAGGAACTATGTTCATTTTAACAACAGCAATCCTGGACGGTAGCGATGCCGGCAGCGCAGACCAATTGGCCAGATCCCTTTGAACACTACTTAATATAGTTTCATAGTTGTCTTGGAGAACTCGCTGTAGCGACGCGTGTATGGTGATGCCCAGCCCAAATATGTAATTTTGCTTTGGGTTGGTATTGTAACACTAATGGCTGATGTCACATGCCTGTTGTTCAATAAAAAGAAGATTAGATTTGTTCCAGTTAATTTTATAGCCGGAGATTGAGCCAAATTCGTTGAAGATCTTAAGAATTTTTGGGATAGAGTCCTCAAGATCAGAGATGTACAACACAATATCATCTGCAAATAATGATATTGAGCTACTACTGGATTAAATCCGGACATTACAGATTTCATTTTGCCTTATGGCTTGGGCTAACGGTTCAAGAGAGATTGCATACAGCATGGGGGAAGCGGGCATCCCTGTCGCGAGTCCCGCTCGATGGGCAATGGCTGAGAATGCAAGCCATTGGTTGAGACTATGGCCGTGCGGTTCACATATAAAGTACGCACTATGTCAATGAATTTGGCCCCCAAACCAAGCCTCTCCATTACTTGCCACAAGTAATTCCACTACTAGGCGGTCGAAAGCCTTTTCCGTGTCCACTGATAAAACTGCTGCTTTTGTTGGGAGGTTGTTGGCTTCTTCTATTACATGAAATAGTCTGCGTACATTGTCTGCAGCATGACGCTTTGGTATAAAACCTGATTGGTCAGGGTGGACTAGCTTCTTGATAAAGCGCTCTAGGCAGAGAGCCAAGACTTTGGAATAAAGTTTAATATCAGTTCTGATTAGGCTGATGGGCCTGAAATTGGAGCAATCTGTAAGATCTTTGCCCTTTTTGGGTATAACGGAAATTAGTGCAGTGTTGGTTTGTTGGTGGAAAGTACCCTTCTTTATGGCTGAAGTTAAAGCTTGTAAAATGGTATGTCAAAATACTGTAGAATGTATCATATTTTTGAGCGATAGACTCTGGCCTACTGTTTTTACAGCTAATCTTGTAGTTGTATATATGCATGTATTGGCGTGACATTTAAAATATATATTTTAAAAAAAATTTTGTCCTCTATGTATTGTAGATGTGCCTGCTAGATATGCAGCTGAAATGATCTCAGAAATGCTCGATGAGGAAACAGTGATGGGATTGGCCTCAGGATCTGTCACTGATGATCTGAAATGCAAATGTTGTTCTTGAGTGATAAGCATTATAAAGTAAGCATTGTAAAGTAAGTAATAAACATTTTGTGCAAAATCATTATTCATTAACAAAACAGATTGATTCTAACACCACATTTTTCAACCACCAAGAGTGTAGGTTCCAATGATCTGTGCATCTAAGGGTAAAAAAAAGCAGTCAAATAAAGTGTAGAAGTATCAGAGCTAATGAAAATTCTGTTATCAATGAGCTGTGAAATCCCTAAACCCTAACCCCAACTTTAGAGAAATGGCTGAATATGGAGAAGGGAGACAGAGGAGTCCAGAAATTGGATTAGCCAGTTGGATGTGATGATAAGCTATGGAGGACAGCCGGTGCAGTGCCTCCATGGCCTTTCTGATAACAAAGCTAATCCATCCATCTTACCCTCCTGGCCTCTGCTTTGATTCCCCTCATCAAACATCCCACCGCACTATTGTTAGCCATGTTTGCTGCCTGTCCTGCTGCGGCACTCCGGCCATAACTCTTTACTCGGCATCGTGGCGAGCAGGTCAACTATTAATTTAGGTGAAGTGCCACTGTGTCTGTACCTGCTGTTCAGCTCAGCAAGGTGAGCCGAGTTGCTCGTCTGAATGAAAGAGACACGCTGCCTGTCATCTTTCACCTGCCTGGCATCTTCGCTCCTCTGGGCCTTCTTCACATGCACTTGTCTTCCAAATGTGCCCACCGTGACCGGCAAGACAAATTGCGATAATACGGCAAAACTATCAGCAGGACATTTACTGTGGCCAAGAGTTAAGCTGGAGTCATAAGTCAATCCTAACAGACAGCCAGTCGTCGATGATGGGAGGCAGACAGAGAGGGAGGAAGGGGAAAGTGGCAGGGCAGGAAATGAAAAGATGAGGGCTGTGTTTTACACCAGAGTGTAATTCCCAAAGTGAGATTAAGCAGACAGACTTGTATCAGTAAATTCTGCCTATACATCTTAAACTCCACTGTCTCACTGCTTGATCATCACGCCAAAAATATACAAATTAATTAAACAAAAAAATAAAGAATACATTTGCATTTTTACCCAGAAACAACTCTTCATAATTATTAAATTGATCCTTGATAAAAATGTGATTTGTATAAATCTCAATTAAATAGAAAGTTGTTATCTCCTAACCTCTTGTCTTCTTTCCTTGTGCAGTATCTATATACTAATATCTTAATTGTAATTTGGTAGCTGTAATCTTAAGCATTACTAATCAATCACATGAACCCATACTGCGGGATGTAATATTTCATGACAAAAATATTGGTGCTAATTTTTGGAACCAAATTTGCCCACTTCACAGTTTGAGAAACACAGCGTAAATAAAGCTGTGGAGTGAGAAGTGTCTTCTTAAAGGACAATTCCGGTGCAAAACGAACCTAGGGGTTAATAACAGATGTGTACCCACTCCGTCGTTCTCTGGGACATGATTTCATGCTAATCAAATGGTTTGTGGCTTGAAACAAGCTAGCGCGGACCGCTGATTAGCTTACAATGCCAGTATTCGGGGCACAGGGAAAGTAAAAACAAATCGCTATTTATACCACTAAAAAGGTTTAACAGTTTATTAAAAAGATAGTTTAGAAAGACCGTAGCTCCCAAGATGGCGGCCGCCTGTATACAAGAACGCGACTGTCTTTATAATCTATCTTTTTAATAAACTGTCTGTACACTTACAAAGTTCTCAATGCTTCGGTTAACATTTAGGGACCCTCATTATGCTACCGTTGAAGTGTGGTGATATTTTGAGCCTTTTTAGTGGTATAAATGGCGATTTGTTTTTACTTTCCCTGTGCCCCGAATACTAGCGTTGTAATCTAATCAGCAGTCCGCGCTAGCTTGTTTCAAGCTACAAACACATTTGATTAGCATGAAATCATGTCCCAGAGAACGATCGAGTGGGTACACATCTGTTATTAACTCCTAGGTTCGTTTTGCGCCGGAATTGTCCTTTAATTAAAGTAAATTTAGTCTGATTAGACAAATTTATGTGATCAGCATTCCACTGCCAGACTGCATCCCCTGACTTTCTTAATCAGGCTGCAGTGCTGTTGGCTTTCCTTGGTCATTAGAAGCTTGTAATCATCAGACTGCATGTGGATCTAAACGACAAAATGAATTCTTTTGACGTGTGACTGCTGCATTCCACTGCTTGGGCTTCTTTAATATAGCATGCACAACATCCAACAATCCTGTCATGACTTCATTAATCCTAACTGGAGGAGTCACTAGTTAGTTTAGTGAAATTGAACTAAAGCAGAGGACGAAGTCACGCTTAATGAAGTGAGACTTTCATCAATAGAAGTCCTGTTTTCCCCGAGCCTCCTCTGTGAAATACCCCCCAGGTAGCTGCTCCTGACAGCTGCTCCCTTGTTTGAACATCAATTTCATTTTCAGCGCTCCTTTGCCCCTGCCTCACCAACTCCCACAACAATTACGACACAGATAAAGTGTTCAGAGGGGGAATGTTGCTAATGAAATGTGGCCTTTAGGGCCACTCGTGTACAGTTTTGGGCCAATGCAGTGGAATTGCTTCAAGCTAATAGTCTGTCACCAGCTTACCACCAACTGCCACAGGACTTTTTATTAACATTCATGCGAAAAATCTTTCAGTAGTCCTTGTTGATTTTTTGTTTTGATTGTGATAAACATTCATCTCTCAAAGGGGAAACTGTTTTACCCCTGAAAGCTGTAAGGATTTTGTTATATTTCTCAAGGACACACACACACACACACACACACACACACACACACACACACAGACACAGGTACGGCTACACTGGGTAACAATCCTACTTACAATAAATGCATTTAATAATGAATTGATTAGCAGGCATCAAGGTCTCCTGATAATCCTCTGAGATACTGAAAATTTCTGTTCATAAATTTACACATAACTAAAAATTACAGATTATATTATGTAATTTAACTTAACTTGGACTTGAAGCTAAGTATACTGATCCTGTGTCAGTTTTGGTGTTTAATACAAATATAATAACCTCGTTTCTATAAACAGATTATATAATGATGTATTCATTTAAGATGATATTTACATACAAATAGGGATGCAAATTACTCCGATACTACCGCACCCGATACCACCTTATAGAAACGTGATATTAACTTCTCCGTCGAGCAGGTAGGCTGCGAAAGAGGAGCAATAAGTTCCAGCCGTTTGGAGATTTTTGGCTGTAAAAATAACAGAGGATCTTACCCAATACATGATTGCACTTGACGACCAGCCATTGTCAGTCGCTAATAATAATGGGTTTCGGCGTTTTCTCTGTACTGGAGCCGAGAGATTGCCAGCCATCACCACATCACAGAAAAAAAGCTGCTTTGTAAAAAAGCACATTAGCAGCCTGTTAGTTAGTTATTTGGAGTAGCAGTATCAGCCCAATGTCTCTCATCAGTTTAACAGGCATAAAGATGAATAAAGCTATATTTCAATCTGATCCGTCTACATGCGGCCCTTACACAGCACTGCACTTACACAGCAGTTTTAACAACCACAGCGCTACTCTGCAAATAGCTTTTTTTTTTTTTTTTTTTTTACAAACAAGCTAAAACGAAAGCTGTCTGTTTGTAGTCTAACTGTTAAATAGCCACAGGTCTTTATATTTGGACAACATCTTGTAAACTTAGCTGCTGGAAAAACAAACCATCCTCTCCGCTGGGGCGTTAATCCACATGGCTACCTAACATGTGAATGACGTAATCTGACTTTGCATTCTTCATTCTTTCTAAACTTCACTCAGTATTTTGATATCAAGGAATCACAGTATATTATTTATTTTATTGATACTATAGCTCAGGGAAATATTGAGCCCATGGGCACTGAGCTTTGAATAGAAAAAAAGGTTCTAAATGACAACAATATCAGAGCAGGCCAAAATCTGTGTCTGAAAACACCCTCGGATCCCAGAGGGCTTATTAAGTACTAGTATAGGTACTCAGTATCGGCGAGTACCCAAATGTAAGTAATTGTACTTGGTCTTAAAAAAAGTGGTATCGGTGCATCCCTACATATAAATATGTCTGTCTTTTACAATCAGATGTCAAGGTATTGATGACTGATGATTTAAAGCGTAACTCTCGCCAAAATGCAACCTAGAGTCTTTTTGTGAAGGTACCCGAGTTTAGCATATTTAGGACGGAATCGCCACTTTTAAGATTTACCGTATTTTCGTTTTTCGGTCAAATGGCCTTTTGAATGGGAGTGCTAGGGGCACTTTTAAGCTAGCCTCAAAATAACTATTTTTAAAACACTAAGAAGGCTCGACACAACATGAAACTTTGCTCGAAGTATGACCAGGGGCTCTACACCTTAACAAAAGCATTGACAACATTGTTTGTGTACACAGAGTTTACTAAAAAGAAAGGTTTTGAGCAACTCACTGTAGCTGTTGTTCTTCCGGTCGCCGTCTATTGAGCCAGTCAAAAATAGTCGAGGGAGGAGAGTAAAGATGGAAAGCTCCAAAAGCTTAGTTCCATATAAATGCATGGATAATTTGTTGTTTTGTCGTTAGTGAAACACAATATTGACGTTGTAGTTGAAAAAGGAGCCTCATATAGGAATGACATTTCCTCCTATGGAGTCCGTTCATTCGCATTCGGAGATTGCCTATTTTTGACTGGGAAAATGGCGGATAGTGTAAACAACAACTGCTAATGTGAGTTGCTTAAAACCTTTTTTAGTAAACTCTGGGTACACAAACAATGTTGTCAATGCTTTCGTTAAGGTGATACTTAAAGCAAAGTTTCATGTTGTGTCGAGCCTTCTTAACGTTTTAAAAATAGCTATTTTGAGGCTAGCATAAAAGTGCCCCTAGCACTCCCATTCAAAAGGCCATTTGACCGAAAAACGAAAATACGGTAAATCTTAAAAGTGGCGATTCCGTCCTAAATATGCTTTTAAACGAAAGTTTGACTCAGGTACATTCACAAAAAGACCCTAGGTTGCAGAGTTACGCTTTAAGGCTTTAATAGACATTGTGTCATAGACATAGGTGTCTAATAAGCTCATTGGCCATCACATCTTAGTTTTTTTTTGTTTTTTTTTGAGAAAGATCTTGCCAGGTTTGGGGAACAGAACTCAGATGCAGAAACTGAAGTAGTGAAAAAAGAAAAATATTTATTTGTCAAAAATAACTTGTGGTAGGAGATGAACTGGTCCGTAGTGGTAGGAGCTGGTAGCGGAGTGTGGCGAGGAGATGAAGGTTTGTAGAAGCAGGAGACTGGAGTGGAGCTGACTGGGTCAAAGATCTGGTGGTTGCTGAAGGTGAGTATTTCATCTAGGACACGAAAACGGACAAGTTAGATCGAGGCAAAAACTCAGAACAAGAAAACACCAGCAAGAGCAGCAAAGAACTCATACTCAGGGTAAGTAACAATCCGGCGTCGAGCAGAAGGTCACACTGATATTTAAAGGAGGTAGATGAGCTGATGAGTAGCAGGTGAGTTGATTAGTAAATAGGAACCAGAGGCATGTACTACGAATCAAGATCAACATGTCCTGGATTTCTTTCAGTGATCCGGCTTCACCTAACCTAACAACCGCGGTCCCGCATAAGCTGTATCACGACGCTGGTTATCAACTAGTTCAATCAACCCAAGGTTTCCCAATCCAGCGGCGCGCGCGTTCACATAAAAGAGGTGGTGTTTGCGCACCACGACCAATCACAAACATCTACCAGAGCTGCATATTTTACATAAGAAGAGCAAACTATAATTCTACATAAATATGAAGAACACAGACACGGTTTTACAGGCAAAACGCAGCCCCTAGCACTCCCATTCAAAAGGCCATTTGACCGAAAAACGAAAATACGGTAAATCTTAAAAGTGGCGATTCCGTCCTAAATATGCTTTTAAACGAAAGTTTGACTCAGGTACATTCACAAAAAGACCCTAGGTTGCAGAGTTACGCTTTAAGGCTTTAATAGACATTGTGTCATAGACATAGGTGTCTAATAAGCTCATTGGCCATCACATCTTAGTTTTGAGAAAGATCTTGCCAGGTTTGGGGAACAGAACTCAGATGCAGAAACTGAAGTAGTGAAAAAAGAAAAATATTTATTTGTCAAAAATAACTTGTGGTAGGAGATGAACTGGTCCGTAGTGGTAGGAGCTGGTAGCGGAGTGTGGCGAGGAGATGAAGGTTTGTAGAAGCAGGAGACTGGAGTGGAGCTGACTGGGTCAAAGATCTGGTGGTTGCTGAAGGTGAGTATTTCATCTAGGACACGAAAACGGACAAGTTAGATCGAGGCAAAAACTCAGAACAAGAAAACACCAGCAAGAGCAGCAAAGAACTCATACTCAGGGTAAGTAACAATCCGGCGTCGAGCAGAAGGTCACACTGATATTTAAAGGAGGTAGATGAGCTGATGAGTAGCAGGTGAGTTGATTAGTAAATAGGAACCAGAGGCCTGTACTACGAATCAAGATCAACATGTCCTGGATTTCTTTCAGTGATCCGGCTTCACCTAACCTAACAACCGCGGTCCCGCATAAGCTGTATCACGACGCTGGTTATCAACTAGTTCAATCAACCCAGGGTTTCCCAATCCAGCGGCGCGCGCGTTCACATAAAAGAGGCGGTGTTTGCGCACCACGACCAATCGCAAACATCTACCAGAGCTGCATATTTTACATAAGAAGAGCAAACTATAATTCTACATAAATATGAAGAACACAGACACGGTTTTACAGGCAAAACGCAGGAAGGAAAGCTGGCAAAAAAGCCGACGCTGTTATGCGTAAATCACAACGTTTAGCTTATCAATATCCAGTGGTGTAGTCTACGTGATAGTAAGCTCCAGGATTTCCATATACTCACTTAAAAATGCACAATGACACGTAACAACATACTTTCCATTATATGTTTGATATATTTTGAATTGTCATCTGTGCTTTATTCTTCACATAGGCTCAATGGAGGTATTTCACCATAAATTGGTGCATAAAAGTGTATCGGAATGCAGGAAATGAAGTCGTTGATGCTTAAAACTTCCCTGGGGGAGGGCACCCAGACCCCCCACTATGATATGCCCCCCTCCTCCCCCAAAGGCAGATTCTGGCCAATATACAGTACAGTACACCCACTACAATAGCCTACATTAGACTAAACTGGTCACTTCCCCATCAGTCAGGCACAAGATCTGACCATAATTACACTTTTGCTTTCCATAAACTGTCGTTGCTTTAGGCTTTTATTTCAGTTGCAACCCCAGCAGTGGTACGCGATCGTGAGAGAAAATAAAAAAAAAACATAAAAACATAATTTAAACTGATGTGCGCATTGGCAACACACGGCTAAAGAAGCCAACAAATAGACTATAAGTAATTCCCTCTGCTGAAAATCTATCTTTCATAAAGATACCCATCAGGGAATGTTAACGGGGTTATCGGTCTCTAAATGTTTTAACTTTTATGAGCGCACATCTCTCTCTCTCTCTCCACCGAGCTCCAGCTGATCTTCTAAGAACGGTGACGCCGTTATCAGTCGAGTATTGATTGGTCAGTGGGCGGTGCTTTTATACCGGTTGATCTCTGATCTCCAACTTAACCTGCTCCCGACCAGGTTAGGCGTTCAGCATAAGTTCCACCTTCGTAGTACAGAAAACCCTGGGTTGAGCCTGAAGTTAGCTCGTTAACGCCAAATCCTGCTTCGTAGTACAGGCCTCAGGTGCAAGGAGAAAGCAGCAGGAGGAGTCGTGTCCACACACTGTGGAGAATGACGTTAGGGAAAGGGAGAAAACAAAAACACACCAGCCAAACTGCAAGCAACTAAACGAGGAAATAAAACAAAAACACAGTCACACCAGACCAGAGTCACCGGGGCGTGACAGGTCTTAAGAAAAGTCTGTCAGATTCATGATGTGTTCTTAAACCACAGAATTGTCCCGATTTGTAAATAACAGGGTTGGACCCAAAATGCAGACTGGTAAAATGAGGAGGCAGCAAGAAGATCTTGAAGATTTATTTATGAAAAAAGGCTTACAACAGAAAGTGTCCTGAGGCAGGCATGGCAACAGGTAACAAGAAGATCCAACACAAAATCCAGCACACTGGGAAAAGTAGATACGTAGAAAAGCAAAACCACTAGAAAGAAACTACACTGAGATGGCTAACTGACACTAGTAAAAGGAAGCACACAGACCTAATAGACAAGGAGCTAATCACCAGGCACAGCTGGAGTGGGCAGGGAATGGGAATAAGGAGGGAAACACTGATTGGGTAACAACATAACGAGGACTGGTAACACAAAGGCAGGCTAACAAGGGTAGACACAAAACAAGGGCACGTTCAATCTCAGGTTTCTGGGTTGAACGACATGTTACCTCGGTAAGTGAAAACGGTGTGAAACGGTGTGCAATGCTGTGCAACATACTTTGAGGTATGGTTTATCTGGTTTGGTAGGTATCTCTTGTTTAGTGGCTGTGTAACAGGTGATACCCAATCAGCAGAGATGTGTATGTTAACTCGTGGTGATAAAAAGGCTGAGCACTTGCGCACACAACATGGTGCTCAACGCACCCACGTTTCAGTTTAAATAAACATGTTGCTACGTTTTGTTGGGGCTGAACGTGCCCCAGGTGTACAAGGGAAGACATGCTGGGCAGGGCTACAGGGACATATAAGGTACACAGCACAAACACAGAAAACTGACACACAACGAATAAATGAATGAAGGAACAGAAAACACAAAATCCTCTAGAAACTAAAGAAATAATAACTAAAGAAAGAAATATAAATAAAGTTATATTGACAACAAAAAGTCTGAAGGCCTCTGGCCAAAGAGCAGGACTGTGACAAGAATTGTACACACCTGTGTTCTTATAATTATGAATATCATTGTCCTCGTAAATTAAAAGCATCTGCCATTTGATTCTAATTAGCAAAGGTAAACGCCTTGCCAGTCCACATACATTTTAAAAGAATGCCCAAATGGATGTGAGTGGAGAAAGTGAAAAACAGAATAGGGTGGAGCACCAGACTCCTTCAATAGTTCTGAAGTGGAGGTACTTCTGCAGGAAGTGAACGCCAATTGAGCTGTCACATTTAGTAGCGTCTCACTCTCTGCAATTAGATGTACATGGTCCTGGAAGATGTGTTATTTCCTCAGGGCACGATCTGCAACATCTGGCAGCAGCAGTAAATTTGCCATCACTTCTTCGCAGTAGTACTCCCCAACACACCGAACACATGAAACACACTTTGATGTGTAAGATCCGTGCAGTTGTAAATGGTTTTGACTCTGGCAGTTCATGCAAGATATGTACAGGTTCTGATGCCTTGTAACAAAAGCAGATACTGATTATTATGTGTTGTAACATTTCTCCTTTACATAAACATTGACTTAACATTAAATTAGCTAATTGTTCCGCTGCTATTATTATTATTATTATTAGGGCCTGAGTGCCGACAGCGGCGAAGGCCATTTTGAATTGAAAGTTCCAAATTAGTGCGATTTTTGCCATTTCCACGTGTCGTACTTTAACAAACTCCTCCTAAAGATTTTATCCGATCAACTTCAACTTTGGTCTGTGCCATCTTAAGACGTTAAAGATCAAAAATTATTCAAAGAAAAACTTTTCTTCATAAGGTATGGCCGTGGCGGGGCGGCCATTTTGTGTGTTTTGCCATCGAAACAGGAAGTGGGTGTAACTTGAGTGTACATTGTCCAATTGGCTTGAAACTTTTTGAAACAAACTCCTCCTAGAGATTTCATCTGATGGACTTCAGATTTGGTCTGTACCATCTCAACACCTTAAAGATGAAAAACTTTTCATCAAACGGTGTGGGCGTGGCAGCCATTTTGAGTGTATAGCGATGAACGAGAAAGTGGCTGTAACTACATTGTACACACATTGTCATATCTGCTTGAAATTTCCCACAATCAACAAGAGTCCAGGCCTGAGGACATATACAGGCCAATATTGACTTTTGTTCATCAGCCTTATGTGACAAACATAATCCGATTTACATGAAACTTAGAATGTGTGGTCTACTTGTGATACTGAGCCGGCCCCTATTCTGTAACCACGCCCATGTACTCAGGCCACGCCCCCTTTATGGCTTTTGAACAGTTTAAGGTAGAGTCTTGTGTGAGGTATCATTGAACTCAGCAGAGAGTTCCTTTTTGATTGGTGATGGTTTGACCCGCCCCCTATGTGTAAGCCATGCCCCCTTAAATAACTAATGACCCGTTTCTTGTACACTATTGTGTGAGGTATCATTCAACTAAGCAGAGACTTCCTTTTTTATTGGTAAAGGTTTGCCCCGACCCTTATGCTTTGGCCACGCCCCCTTTCACAGCTAATGAACTGTATGACGTAGAGTCTTGTGTGCGGTATCATTGGCAGGGAGTTCCCTTTTCATTGGTGACGATTTGCAGTGTCTGAGTGCCAGTAACCCTGACGTGCGCAGAGGCGCGAGGGCCCGTCCAACGCTGCTTGCAGCTTTAATTATTATTATTATTATTATTATTATTATTATTATTATTATTATTATTATTCCGTCTTTCATTTCTTTTTGCTTTTAATGCCTGAAGGAGGTCTATGACTGAGAGCTTTTATAAAATCAAATAAAGTGTGCAGATTCTAGTTTGCGAAAGTTCTTTTTTGTCGTTATGATTATACTTAAAGGAGAAATCCGGCGCAAAATGAACCTAGGGGTTAATAACACATGTGTACCAAGTCGACCGTTCAGACAGTTTATTAAAAAGATAGTTTATAAAGACAGTACCTTTCACTAGAGTTGAGCCGGATACGAGTATCCGGTACGGATAAAGCACTTTTGCCAAGTACGAGTATTATACGAGTAATACGAGAAAACATCTGTGCTCGGATTGAATAAAAATCTTCATTTCGCGTTCTGTGAAAGGCTAGTCGTCACAGCGCCCCTCCCCTACACACATACAGATTTATTGTGTTGCTGTGTCCCGCACTGCTCACCCACACAGAACAGCTCTCTCTCTCTCTCTCTGTCTCTCCCTCACTCAGGTTCGCGGGTCTTTTCCGTTAACGTTGAGGGTTTTTTCAGCTTCAGGTTTGTTTTTTACTTCGGTTTGTGGTACTTACTTATTAACCAGTAGAGTTCTGGTAAACGTGGGGTTTGTTCAGACGTGGTGCTTGGTAGAATGCGACTCGCATTGCGTCTCTGCCTGTCGGAGATTTTTTTTCTTTTTTAAACCGTTAGCTGGCTCTAAACTGATCTGAAAAACAGCGTCGGACTATTTGATTCGTAGAACACAGTCCCCCCCGCCCCCCTCTCTCTCTTTCTCTCTCTCTCTCTCTCTCTCTCTCTCTCTGTCTCTCTGTTACTCACTCACTCTCACACACACACACACACACACACACACACACACACACACACACACACACACATACCTGGTATGGAAATAAAAAAAAAAATCACACTGATCATAAAAAAATTAAAAGTTAAAAAAAGAAAGTTATGTTGAGTATGAAAACTCTTGTTCATTACATTTTACTTCATAATTGCAACCGCATGTGTTGTATTCATTGTTCTTGTTCTGTATATAGTTTGTTATCGTGATCAAAACCATTGATCAATGCTCAATGCTGATGCTGTCATGTAAATAGTTTTCTAATCAGCAATAAATATAACAATTTCTGATCAACCCATATCAATTGCATGCTTAAAATAACCGGTTAAAGCCCCGCCCATTTCAAGACAAACCGACCCACTTCTGGGTTAAATCCCGCCCACTTCCGGGTTAGGCCCCGCCCAGTCCGAGTACAGATACAGATACAGATAATGCTGTACTTGCTCATCCCTACTGTTCACGTATACATGCGGGCACCATCTTGGATAAACAGTCACGACCAGTCGAACGTAACAGTATGTAGCGTGCTGTGCCACGCTACATACTGTGCCCTGCTATGACATGAACTACTATGACTACCATTTTTTTGTCACTGTTACATTATCTTTATTGTGACTATTATTGCCACTGTTCATCATATCCCCAACCGGCACCGTCAGACACTGCCTACCAAGAGCCTGGGTCTGCCGAGGTTTCTTCCTAAAAGGGAGTTTTTCCTCGCCACTGTCGCACTATGCTTGCTCTTGGGGGAATTACTGGAATTACTAGAATTGTTTACTTACCTACTTTTAAATTATAGAGCGTGGTATAGACCTACTCTATCTGTGAAGTGTCTCGAGATAACTCCTGTTATGATTTGATACTATAAATAAAATGTAATTGAATTGAAGTTCTCAATGCTTCGTTTTACATGTAGGGACCCTCATTATGCTACAGTGGAAGTGTGGTGCTATTTTGAGCCTTGTTAATGGTATAGAAATAGTGATTTCTTTTTACTTTACCTGTGCCCTGACGACTAGCGTAAAAAGCTAATTAGCGGTTTGCACTAAAACTGGTCACTCACACACATTCGATTAGTATGAAAACAAATCCCAGAACAGTCGACTCGGTACACGTGTTATTAACCCCTAGGTTCATTTTGCGCCGGATTTGTCCTTTAATAATGTACGCTCAACTTAGAATTATGATGTTTGACAGGCTTGCTGGAGTAAGAGAGATGGTTTTCTGATAGTGATGGACAGGGGCGCCATATAGGGGGGAAAAGTTAGGACAATTCCAAGGGCCCATGACTGACAGGGGCCCCAAAAAATAGGTAAAAACTAATTTAACTAAAATTATTAAACCATCATCATTCAGTATATATATTTCAAATATAATAATAAAATTAATGATCTCTTTGTTTTTACTTGTTTTTGGCAGTAAAAGTTAAATATCCCCACTGACAAAAAAAGTAAACATGCATATAGACCGACCACCCCCCTGTATCTGCATGAAATGATTTGGTCCTGCCGTAGCGCACTCAGACTCAGTGACGGTGTTTAGTTGCAGATGTGGCAGAACTACAGTGACTACAGTGTTGTCAAGTAACGTTAAATCAAAATCTGGTTTTCAAAAAAGGAAAGAGAGGAAAGAGAGAGAGGAAAGACAAAGGAAAGGGTGTCAAACTGTAACCCAGTTTTTCACCAAGAAAGGTGGGTAGCCTATAGTCTGTGAGTGGTATTAACCTGTTGGGTTAATGTCCATAGTGAAATAAGCTAGCTAGCTATAGACTAGTGTTAGCCTACATTTAATCACCATTTAATCAGTGCAGTGAAATGTTTAGCAAGATATTCATATTAAATCATTGTCCCTGGCCCTTTTAGCAGACTTAACAACAGATGAGTCAGCAGCACCCCAGTCTCCCCCTAACTGTGCCCCTCCCTGTCCCAATGAAGAAGGTGAGCAACATTGTGTTCAATGACATGCCAGTTAGCATCATAGCAGGGAGTCTGTGAGGATTTCTCTGCAGGGCTCTCAAGTGTCACGCATTGAGCGTGACAGTCACTAATTTCGGTCTTTTGTCACGCACTCCCGCCACACATTGTATTTCTCACGCGGAAAAACTATTTATAATATATTTAATATGCCGCAGTGCCCAAAATTTCTCTGGCGCGCCGCTCTCACTATGGAACCGGCAGGAATCAAGTACATCTCCCTTGGAGTTCTTAGTCGAGCCTGCCACTTATCAGCCAATCAAAAAAAAGACTATTGTATCTGGGTAAGATTTAACGCAGCAACCAATGAAAAAAAAAGCATAGAGCAGCGTACAGCCTCTTCCCTAAACGTTCGCTCATTCAGAGACCAGAGACCCAAACGGGGCTCTGTGTCTGTCAGAAGGTCTGAGATCTACCATCTCAGCAGAGCAATCACGTAACGCACAGCAGGCTATGGTGCAGGTAGATCATTTTCTGAAATATAGTGAATATTATAACTTTATTTTTCTCAAAATATCACGACTCCTCCAAATCTCAGAGAACACAGATATATTTTGAATGTGCACAAAGTTTTGAACATGAGCAGAAATCTTCTCAGCTCAAACTTAACAATATTACAGTCCAGGGGTTTATTAATAAATTAAAATTAATTCATGTATCATTGAGGTGAATAATTGTCATATGCACATTTAAGGAGGTTACTTCCTCAACAAAAGATGCAAAGAGGAAGGAGTAAATGATGCCTAGGCGACGTGTTTGGTGACTCAGATATAATTAGAAAAGTCGATCTACAGGAGAATAAATAGATGAAAGCAATACAGAATGCCTGAGAGCCTTATTGCAATATATTCCATTATGTTTTTATATTTGGATTATAATCTATGTTTCCCTTTACATAAAGATATTTCCAGCATAAATTGATTCAGAAAAAGGTAGATATAGGTGCATACAAATTCACCAGAATGCAGGAAATGAAGTGTTTAATGCTCAAAATTTTCATCATTAGTCACCATGTGGAAATGGAATAAATACTTTGTATTTGGTTGAATTGTCAGTGCCATGTGTCAAATCTTTTATTCTGCAAGTCTGAGCAATTATTAATAACAACAACAAAAACACTAATAATAACAAACACTCCCATTCCCACGATCCATCCAAACCAGTTAGGTCCTAGAGATGTGGTGACAACAGCTGCGCAGAGGGGGCCCAATTTGATTTTTTGTCATGGGGCCCAAAAAGCACAACTATTGGTAGGATTTAAAGAAAAAAAACTTTGCAGCAGTGCAGCTAGACTGACAGTTGTCTGACCCCCAGAATAACTCACCTCCATGTGGTCCAGTCCCCTGCTGCTCTGACAAACCTGTGCTTTAACAACTGAGCTTAACTCACAGTGATGCAGCAGTCAGCCTCGTGGAGACTGAGGAAATTATGTTATTAATGTTCTATACACCTCTAATAAGTATTTTACACAGTTGTAGGTCATTTTTATGGGGATTTTCTTAAAGTATTTTTTAAGTATACATTAGGCTTATTGTTCACAGATCAAAAAATAAGGATTTTCTCTTGTGATGCTTTTATGAATTCCAATACATCTTGTCATTATTACAGCTAGATGCCATTACAGCCAGGGTTATTTACTTATTATTATGTATTTGTCTTTACAAAATCAGACTTTTTAAATTAGCACATTGAGTTCAGGTAAGTTCGTAATTTTTGCAGGAGCATGGCAACACAAAACTCTCTGCTGAGGAAGAGCAATTTACATAACACCCAAATTAATGTATACATTAGAAGAAAAAAAATGTTTATAATGTGCTTTAGAAAAATCAGGACAAAACATTTGATAAAAACTAGTACTTAACAGTACAACCAGTATAAATTGCACTGTAGATACAATTTGATTCAAGATTCAATACTTTATTGCAATGAAACTAAGTTGCTAGAAATTTGGTGCAGTGTGCTCATTACAAAAAAAACAAAAAGCATTCATAACAGGGCATTCAATACCTAATTAAAAAACCTAATTAAACACATATAGAAACAATCCCTCCCCTCTACTACCCACACATGCATACCATTGGACCCATAATAAAATAAAGTTTAAAAAATAAATAAACGTAGAGTGCCAGTGCTAAAGGGCACCCTACAAGTCAGTGCCGTCTGAGGAGTTATAGAGTATCAGTGCATTGTTTCCATAAGGTGCTGTTGTAGGCTGGAGGATCCATTGAGTAGCTGGATGGTCCTGCAGTAAGTGCTATTGAGGAATCGGGATGTTTTGGATTTAATGGATTTTAGTCTTTTCCCTAAGGGAAGAGTCACCAGTAAGGGGTTAGCACGGTGTGTGTGGTCTTTTGAGGTCCACAAGTCTTGCATTAACAGACCTATT
Organism: Sander lucioperca; assembly: GCF_008315115.2. NCBI lineage: Eukaryota > Metazoa > Chordata > Actinopteri > Perciformes > Percidae > Sander > Sander lucioperca. The sequence continues at coordinate 820,106 of NC_050195.1, read as the reverse complement.
TCTTTGGACTATGGTCTGGATAAACTACTTATCTATTCTGTGATGGGGGGGAACGCTCTGGTGTGTTTGTATTTCTTTAAAGTGCTCATAATATGCTTTTTGACTTTCCCCCTTTCCTTTATTGTGTTATATATCTTTTTTGTGCACGTTATAGTTTTAAAAAGTGAAAAAGCCCAAAGTCCACCCCAAAGGCACTTACCATCTTCCAGAGAAAACACTGTTCACAAACTGCTCCAAACAGCTCTATTGTAGTCCAGCCTTTACTTCCATGACAAACGTGCGTCACTTTGTAACACACATTATAATGCTCGCCTAGGTGCTAGCATGGCACGCCCTCATACTCTGCAACTGACTAGCTAGCAGTGTTTATTTAGGTACTGCGCATGTGCGACTCCCAACAAAGATGGAACAGAAGTGCAATGCCTCACTATGTAGCTAAAACAGAGAGCTCAACACACAGGGTGAAAAGAGGAGCTGCAGCAATGTGCAGTACAACAAAAATATAGTGTTTTTTAAAATTAAACCACATAAACATATTCTGGTACAACTTCTAAATACAATTATGTACCTAAAAATGAGCATAATATGAGCACTTTAAACCAACAACCGTCCTGGGTAGGGAGGGAGGATAGGGACATCCGCTGTACATCCGGTAAGCCATACTAGAGCTCCACAGATTAATCTGTTTATCGTGTGACCTAAATTAAACTTTTACTGTGAAACACAAACCTCTCCTTTAATCACTTCCTGTAACTTTTGTTACTTATACTTATGTATAGAGAGGCAAAGTCCCTCCCTTTCCTGTGGACCCATGCACCCTATTTTGGAAGAAAAACATGTATCGGGTTTAAATGACCATAAAGCATGTGGCACTGATAAAATGCCAACTGCTGAACATCTAAATATGCTACCATGAAACTTATTCCTCTGCTTGCTGTCTGTATGACGGGCTTTTTAGTCCATCTATCTTACCTGTATTATTAGTGCCTGTCATCCAGTGGTGTAGTCTACGTGATACGCAGGTATACGCACTAAGAAAGCTCCAGGATTTTCATATACCGTATTTTCTGGACTATAAGTCGCTCCGGAGCATAAGTTGCATCAGTCAAAAAATGCGTCATGAAGAGGAAAAAAACATATATAAGTCGCACTGGACTATAAGTCGCATTTATTTAGAAATTTATTTCACAAAATCCAAGACCAATAACAGACATTTAATCTGGAAAGACAAGTTATTCAACTACAAAATAGCAAACAGATCAACAGGCTGAATAGGTGTCCGGTATGTTAACTTAACACATTAACAGTTATTCAGCTACACAATAGCATAAAGAACATACCTGGGAGGCTGAATAGGCTAAATTAACATGACAAGCCAGCGAGTCCAACAAGCAAGTTACCGGTAAGCAAGTTCACCAAGCTCCCGATCTCATTCTACATCACTGAATCTGTTGAATTCTTCGTCCTTGGTGATAATAACTCGGATAAGTTCTGAACAATTCCACCAACTTCGGAGGAAGATGAAGCGCCCTCTCCTCTTCTGCGGGGCTGTCGTCAGACTCAGCATCAGTTCCAGTTATTGCGGCCTTTCTGAATCTCGACAGGATGGTTTCGGTTATCACTGAAGTCCATGTTGTTTCGATCCATCCAAGGACTTGCTGGAAAGTTGCATGGCACATCCTCCCGGTTGCCGTGAAGCTGTGCTCTCCATCCACCATCCACTCCTCCCACAGGCAATGCAAGACTGCCTTAAAGCTCCGGTTCACTGAGATGTTGAGTGGCTGGAGTACTTTGGTTAAGTCTCCAGGGATGATGGCAGGTATGGAGTTGCAGCTTTTATTTTATCTTTGAACTGTGGCGTTGTGTGCTCGCATACTGTCCATCACAAGCAGGGCTTTGCGTGTTTTAAAGAAGCCATCAGGACGCTTAGTGTAGCACTTTGTAAGCCAAAAGTTAATAATTTCTTGATTCATCCACCCTTTCTCATTCACGGCCACAACAACTGTGGGGGGAGATTCGTCTTTTGGCATGGTTTTCCGTTTGAAAATGACCATTGGTGGCAATTTCGATCCATCTCCACAACATGCCAGCACCACTGTGAAGTGTGATTTCTCATGACCAGTTGTCACTATATCACACTTTTCTGCCCTTTCTCTGCAACACTTCGGCCCATGGGGATGTCAAACGTGAGGGGGACTGCATCCATGTTGATAATGTGATCCGGTAACACGTGTTCAGTTACCTGCTTTTCAACGAACTCACGGAAACTGTCGACCTTGGCTTGGAAGTCTGCTGGCAGTTTCTGACACAACGTTGTCCATGCTCTGATATAGAGAGTTGCGTATCATGAAGCGGTAACACCAAGAATGCCCGCTTGCAAAGTCATTTATATTCATCTCTTTGGCAACTACCAGGGTGTGGAGACGCAACTGCACCGTTGACAAGCACGTTGTTCAAGCACCCATCTGTGGACTCATTCCTCCAGCTCTGGCCATCTTGCTTTCAGCCCGCGATTAGCTTTCTTTGTTTTCTTCATTGCAGTAAGAGTAACCTCTGCTTTTCGCTAGTCCCTCACAAGTTTCTCACTCACTCTTAACTTTCTTTCTGCTGCTCGATTACTGTTTTCGGCTGCATATTTTACTACCTGCAGTTTGTAATCTGCAGAATAGGATTTTCTTTTTGGGGGAATTTTGTTTATGTTCAGTCTTTATCAGTTGTCTTTAAATTAATGTTTCAGTAATTTTTTTCAGGGGTACAGGAGCAGCATATAGTTGTCACAAGCCTAGTGCGCCCTCTCTCTTGGCTGTAGACGGTAATGTTTACTCCTTGGGTCATGTCAGTCAGTATGAATTAACATTTAAAAACTTGTTAAATTACATATATTTTAATATATAAGTCACACCTGACTATAAGTCGCGGGACCAGCCAAACTATGAAAAAAAGTGTGACTTATAGTCCGGAAAATACGGTACCCACTTAAAAATGCCCAATGACACGCAAAAAAATACTTTCCATTATATTTTTTATATATTTTGAATTGTCATCTGTGTTTTTCTTCTTCACACAGGTAAAATAAAGGTATTTCCACCGTAAATTGGTGCATTAAAGTGTATCTGAATACAGGAAATTAAGTCGTTGATGCTCAAAACTTCCCTGGGGAGGACACCCAGACCCCCCACTATGATATGGCCCCCCCTCCCCCAATGGCAGATTCTGGCCAATATATACAGTACAGTATATGCACTACAATACATTAGACTACACCACTGCTGTCATCAAAGACAAAGATGGCAAAATGAACAGCATGCATGGAGTGGAGAATTATAGGCCTATAGCTCTAGCTAGCATTGTTTCTAAAGTGTTAGAGAGAATCCTCCTCAACAGCACAGTACATTCTGACAACCAATTTGGTTTTAAACATCAACACGGTGCTGACATGTCTATATTTGCTTTAAAGGAAATTTTAGACCATTACAATAGTTAGGGAGTTAGAAAGGGAACACACCAGGCGAAAGTGAAGCAAATAGCCACAAAGCGCAATGAAACAGAGCTATTTTCATTTCGGCACCCATGTTATCCAATCTGTCCGGCCGCGCGAGCCCACACGCGGCAGCAATCGTTTCAGTGTCTCCTCTATTTCTTCCACGAGCAAATGGTAAATGTGTCAAGCCAGGCAGGTTATCACTTACAGGAAGGCCACAGTGCAGCCAGATACTTTAAAATAAAACATTTCAAAATAAAATACCCAGATTTATGGTGATTTTGGCTGTTTTGACTTCTCAGCTGTGTCTACAGCGAGACACATGATCAGGCACACGGAGAGAGAGAGAGTGACACACCCACAACCAAACACTCACAGGGAGAGACAGAGTGAGACGTTTTGTAGAGCGGAGAGGAGAAGGATCGCTTTGTGACTTTGTGGGAGCGCAATCTATTGGGCTTAGAAAATAAAGGGTTAAAAGCATACTAAATTTACATTCCTTGAGCCTTTTTCTTTAAACCAAGACAGCATCTAGTTGGTTCAACAAATACAACTAATGGTTCATATAGCTTCATTTGGACATCACTAATGCATATCAGTCTATGCAGGTGAAATGGAGGGTTTATGTATCAGAACCATGATATATTGATAACAAAGTTCATCAGTGTGGAATGTAGTCTTTTCTTTTTGATGTGTATATGGATGATTTGTCACTACAGTTAAATACATACAATACAGTTTGTGTGATAGGCAATATTCTCATTAATCACCTTATGTATGCATATTATTTGGTAATCTTTTGCCCATATTATACTGGTTTACAACAACTTCTGAAGGTTTGTTCTCAATATGGCATGGATTTTGATGTCAAATATAACAACCCAGTCTCACGGCAGTTGGTGAAATGGTCACGTAATTTAATCTATTGATTCGTGTACACGGACACGTTTATCTCCTTTTTTTCATGATAGCACGTTTTTTTTTCCGTGATGGTCAGTACGTTTTTTTACAACCTGATCTCACAGAATTCCGTGAAATAAACACGCCCCCTTAAGTTAAGGAAAAGGTCGTGGGTGGGCTTACGTTTCCATGACACACGGGACAACGACGGGACGGTTGGGTTTAGGAAAAGAAGAACGGGACGGTTGGCTTTAGGAAAACAATAACGGGATGCGGGACAACAACGGGACGGTTGGGTTTAGGAAATGAGGAACGGGACGGTGGTAGTAAAAAGAGAAAGTGACGGTTGGGTTTAGGAAACGTGACACGCGGGACACGATCCCCAGTCTCCTGGGTGAAAGTCCTGTGTTGTTTGACCCATCTACCACCCCAACCAGTCTCCCTATGTGGATTTTCGGCCTTTCATACTACTCGCTACCATGGTCGCTCTTAATGAATAGTGCTGTGATCACGAAAGATGCTTCCCATTGAAAAAAAAGTTTTTGTTAGTTTAAAAAAAACATGCTGACCATCACAAAAAAAGGAGATAAACGTGTCCGTGTACACAAATCAATAGATTAAATTACGTGACCATTTCACGAACTGCCGTGAGACTGGGCTGAATATAATGCTAATAAGAGCAATTTTATGACTGTTAGAAGTAAAGAAGACAGGAAATTAGTATTTCCTGATTTCTTTTTATCTGGTACTGCCCTTAAATTGTGTGATGAGATTAAATATCTCGGCCATCATATTGTGATGATGATTTATCGGCTGATAAAGACATCAACAGACAGTGTCATAAGAAGTATGCTCAAGCTAATATGCTTGCATGTAAATTTAGCATATTTTCTGTTAATGTGAAGGTAGCTTTATTTATGAGTATTCTGTCCACTATATACTGTCAACTTGTGGCGTTCTTACAGAAAAAGCAACATGCAGAGACTTAATATGACATATAATGAAGACATCCTTGTTAAACTACCTCAATGGTATGGCCGGGTTATCTCAGATGGTAAAGCAGGCGCACACATATAGAGGTTTACTCCTCGACGCAGCGGCTGCGGGTTCGACTCCGACCTGCGGCCCTTTGCTGCATGTCATTCCCCGTCTCTCTCCCCTTTCATGTCTTCATCTGTCCTGTGGAAACAATGGCCTAAAATGCCCCAAAAAAATAATCTTTAAAAATGATCATTCTATATGGATATATGTGCAGGTTGTCAGTTTCAGAGAACTATATACATACTGAACTAACTCGGTCAGGTAGTCATCTAGACTGTGAAGACATTTACACTCCTGTTTTAATACTACAGGTCAAGGTTGCTGACCTTTTTTTTTAATTTACATATATATACATATATATTTTTGAATATATTGTCCTGTTTTTCTGCTGTACTATGGACCTTCCATTGTGTCCTGAGTAAAGTCATTATTATTATTATTATTATTATTATTATATGCATATTTGAGAAGTAATACATACATACGTATAATATATACAGTGGTGTAAACCGTTGTAAAAGTATATACAGGTAAAGTGACGTTTTAAAGGTAAAATGGCATGTGATGAGCTCAGAACTCAACAGTTACGCAGTCTACTTTCCTGGTCCCTTCAGAGTTAAAGTTCAGAGAAGTTCAGATAAACATGCAAGAGCATTGGTGTTGTAATATCTCACGCCAAGAGAAAATCCTTTCACCATCCCTGGGAATACAAACAGAATGTTTCGCTGAGGTTATATGTCTATTGATGTCCATTTGTTCTCAGCAGTATGTCGGCCCAGCGTGAAGATAAAAATCTTATGCAGGATGGAGACGGGGAGGCTCTCTGCAGCAGGACAAGATGCTCTACTACAGTAGAAACAAAATAACTGATGCGTTTCTGATAGAATTCTCACAAATGAAATTCTCTGCTTGCCAGTTGGATGTTATTCCCCTGTCCTTCCTTTCAAGCTGTTCTTGCCTTGCCTTGACTGAAAGTTTTCAGATATAAGCCAAACTACTGGTCCGATACCTTTGACCAAAACTACTTCTTTGACAATAATCTAACGTGCAAATTTTAACTAATGAGGCAGAGGCAAATATCTTAACACCTGAGCAAAGAAACCCAAAACACTGCAAGGCTATACTACTAAGTGAGGAGCTCAGTAAATGTACGAACAAATTGTTTTTTAAAAATCTTACAAAGGAACCAACTATACCAGGGGTCGGCAATCTTTTTAATTAAAAGTGCCATTTTAAAATTAATGGTATGTTAAATTCTGGACGGTATGACAGATAAATGTCAGAATGGTAAAAAGAACCTGGTATACCAGCGTGACAAAGCTCAGAGTGGGAGTAATGTCTCATGTTTAAGTCTCCATACAGTGCCCAGAGGACTCTGCAGAAAACGAGAGAGAGTCAGACATAGGGCAGACAATCAAAAGAAATAGACATCGGAAGAAGGGGGGGGGTAAAGCTAAAACAAACAAGGAAATGAGAGTTGAGTTTGTTTAGTTATAGTGTAGAAAAGATTGGTTGGCCAAGGCTTAGTCCTGCATTAAACCGTGCAACCTTTTGGGAATGTCTTGTACTTACTGTGGATTTGTCTGTTCTGAAGTAGGTGTGTCAATAATGATTGCTGTGGGCGCCTGGGTAGCTCACCTGGTAGAGCAGGTGCCCAAATATAGAGGTTTACTATATACGCATCGGCCGTGGGTTCGACTCTGACCTGCGGCCCTTTGCTGCATGTCATTCCCCCTTTCTCTCCCCTTGCATGTCTTCAGCTGTCATATAAAAATAAAGGCCTAAAATGCCCAACAAATAATCTTAAAAAAAATGAAATTAAAACAATGATGGCTGCTACACACCCAGTGCAAGGCATGTTGTATGGCTTAAAGGAGAATTCCGGTCGATTTCAACCCATAGCTCTGTTGTTTGTAAATTTGGAGTGCTGTCAGTAGCGAGAAAAGCGAAAACAATCGGTGCTGCCTACACCGTGTTATCCTCCTGCTAGATTTTGCAGCCAACAGGCTTAAACAGGGCAAGTTTTAAACTTGTTTTTAGCCTCTAAACATGTTTGAAATGTCATTACAAGTGCCTACCCATGTGCAGTTATTCCTACTGAGGGAACACAGCGAATTTGACTGCAGTAGTTATGACAGAAATGCATAAAAGTTGTGTTAATCCATACCTCTGTTTATTTCCTGGTTTCTGGTGAAGTCCACACTAGTCGATTGCCGAACTCATACAATCCAATATTCCAAAACGTATTTTTCCCCCACAAAACGATTTGCCGTGGTTATTTCCATAGTAATGACTGTAGCAACAAGCTGTAACCTGACACCACACCACAGCTCAGCCTGCAGAGTGGCCGACTGGAGTTCAAAAGTTCAACAGCTATCATAGTGATCATAGTTTTTCATAGTGTAAAAGTGAACCACCACATTACCTGGTGATCAAGATAGAAAAAGACAATGAAATTAAGGGGAAACTTTGCCAATTTTCAACCGGTTGTGTCACTGCAGCGTGAGCACAGTAACGTTACTTGCAGCGCTGTTCATCTGCAGGCCCACGCTGCAGTGACATAACAGGTTGAAAATAGGCAGTTTCTTTTTAATGAGCAACACTGTTTCTGTAAAGCAGGGTAGGTCTTTATTCTTTAAACCAATAACAATCGTCTTGTGCCAGACGTAGCAACGGTGCCTCTGCAAAATAGCCTCGACAAGGAACTTGTTTTGGGTTGTTTTAGTTGGGCAACAGAAAACTCAGATTGGACAGATATTCTAGCTAGCTGTCTGGATTTACCCTGCAGAGATCTGAGGAGCAGTTAACTATAGTCCTCATAAACAAAATTATTATAGTCGCAAAAAAAGCGGAATGTGACGGCAGAGATGGGGACTCAAGTCTGAGACTCGGACTCGAGTCGCACAAACAGCTGACGTCAGACTTGACTTGCGACTCGACCCAACAGACTTCTGACACGGACTCGAGCTTCGAGACTCGTCAACAACCTGTTTTCATGTAATTATTGCTTTTTAGATCTAAATGTATTCATGTATTTCTATTTTCTTTTATTGGGGCATATACGTTGGTGAAACATATGACGAACTGCATGTCCCCTGCCCTTTGCCATAATGTGCAACGTAACGCATGCGCTATGCCTTATGTGCGCACACTCACATATAAAAAAATGCATTGACGATACCGACACCAAGTCCTCCCGGAGTTTAGTTTTGCTTTCAATAACTTCGTAAACAGTGGCAGTAAGCAAACAGCTACATGCAAGGTGTGTGGCACCAAGATAAATGATACCGGCTCAACAACGTCGAACTTCATCAGGCATCTCAAAACGCACCCAGATAGGTCAGTCACTTGCTAATGTGAAAGAGACGTTACATTTAGCATATATCGTCACAGGTAACAAGCTAACCATCGCAAAACAGGCAAATTGTGTCTTTATAGTTTGTAGTTGCTGAGGCTCAGACATCCAATGGAGCACAGGAGGCGGGACGCACAGATCCATCTCCCCAGGAACAAACGCTGTGTCAGGTGGGCAAACTCATGTGATGCGTGATCCCGTGGATGATTTGGAGGCTAATAAGTGAACAAGGTGTACCTGGTCTACCAAACACTGGGCCGTCTTGACTGTCTTAATTCTGCACATATTTCTGTTACTGTAGTCCTATTTACTATTTCATCCATGCATGGCGCAGCGGATCCGTGCGCACTGTCATATGCCGTGGAGACGCTGGCCTTACTAACCTCTCCTCCTCTGAGTCGGATCTCCCTCTCGCTGGACTCAGTTTCACTGAGCGTACTAACACTTAAAAAATAAATGGCATTACGTCAGTGAGTTCAAACTGCTTATTGTGCATAATTTGGACTGACACTGAGATGCATGTTGTTCTGTAACTGGTGTGGCACTGCCACTATTCTCTTGATTTCCACTTTGACATTAGACTTTTTTTGGAGTGAAAGAGACGTTACTTTTAACATATATCATCACAGGTAACAAGCTAACCATCGCAAAGTGTTGTGCTAATGCTGGGAACAGGCAAATTGTATCTTTATAGTTGTATCCATATACAGACTTAGGTTAATATTTCACCAAGTCCGAGGGCTAGAGGGATATGTTAAGTAGACCCCATAAAGTTATCCTACAACTGATTTTGATACTGTACTGTATGGATTGTAGCTACAGGACATGCTCTGAATTCATAAGATTTAACAATACAGTGTTAGGGACAGATCAGCTGGCTAGAGACTTGAGACTTGACATGGATTCGTTAGAAAAGACTTGAGACTTGATTTGAACTTGCCCATCAAAGACTTGAGACTTGACTTGGACTCGAGCTCAAAGACTTGAGACTTCCAAAAAATGACTTGTGAACATCTCTGTGTGACGGACATTTGGCCGAAACGAGGGACATCCGGCGGAATTTCCGGCAGCACCTGAACAATCCCGGAAATGAAAAACCCTTAGCCTCTTCCTATGAGTTCCCACGGTGTCTTTTACTGTACTCGCCATGGTTCAGAAACGATTCATGAAAATAGAACCCTGAGGGTACGACCTCAAAACTTGCCATGCAGCCGACAGTTGATGCTTTAGCTCACTGAACTTTAAATATGTCATTGTCATTCATTTCAGAGTGGCTTTTCAGTTTGAGAAACAGCAGTTGTGATATGTTTACTGTCATGACTGATCTGTGTAGACCTTCTACACTGATTCCATTTGCTTTAGTTGTGGGATGATGTTACTGGCTCACTGTGATTTAGTAAGAGTTTCTCTGTTTTGTTTACGCTTGGGGCATAGGCCCATATATTTTCTCTTTATTGATCTCTACAATGATTTATGGTTAGGTGGACAGCCAGACTCTTCTTCTGGGAATTTTTTCATACTGAGTTTCATTACATATTTTCTTCTGTTTCTGGGGGGTTTCATATGTTTATTGTCCCCACTGTTTGAGGTTAGCAAAGGCTGCAGGGCGGAAACAGCATGTTGGTATAATAAGTCTGAAAGCAAGAAATAATAATACTATCTAGTTGGTGAAAGTGCTCATTGTTGCCGTTCCCTCAGGGAAACACATTACAGTGTTAGATATTTCAATGGGTAAGACTTCCTATTCATGCTGTGAATAAGGATTTTGTTATTTTCACTTACTGAAAAACCAGGTACATTTACCTAGCAATAAGAAGCTGTTGAACGTGAGGTTTTTCAGTTGAAGCACAGTAAGGAGTGTTGCATCTTAAATAAGTTGGTCAAGATGGTAATAATGTCAAGGCTTGAAAGCTGGAGAATACTACACCTGCTCAATCTATGATAGATTCAGCAACTATGACACTGTTCACAAAACCTTTGAACCTTCTTCTCCATATCAGCAGCAGCCAAGGCTCATGGGTATTATAGTAGCATATAGAGCCATCTGTCATGCCAAACTGCCAAAACACGATTTATTACTAACAAAGTTCAAATATTTAAAACTGATGGCCATAGCTTTAAACTATTGTATGGTTAAACCTGCAATGATAGATTTTTTTTGGCCACTTGGGGGCCAAATATTGACCGTTTAAAGCAGCTGTACTCGAAATACTGAAAATAACTTAATTCTGGGCTGGGCTTTGCCTTCACACAGCTCTCAACGGAGTTCGATTGACATTCAGAGTCTGCACCAGGAATGGCTGCACACGGCTCTCGCCTCTCACGTGACAAGCTAACATGGAGCTGGCTTAGCTGTAATACCGGTGGCTAGCTGAAAGCTAACAACAGCAAGAACAGAAGCCTGGCGAGCTGCCAGCCAGCCAGACATGAACACGAAGGGAGGGGCCAACAGTTTCAACACCCTGTTTGTTTTGTTCTTCTTTCAAAAAGAATTACTTTTTGTCTTTAAAGCTTCTTTATTAAGACCGCGTGGATTACATTATTTCTTAACCGTGACTTCCTTATTCTACTTCTACCTTCATACATAAACACTCCTTTGTATGCAAGAACGCTACTGACACCTAGTGGCCTGAGGTTCAAATACCACAAATCATCACATCCCCCTTTCTATGAGGTGAATACTCAACAACATAAATACATTACAGGTGTCAGCTTTCTTTTAACAGTTACCTTACACAACTTATGTCACAATGTTAAATCACTGGCTAAACAGTATGACTTTGATATCAGGCTTCCAGAACATCAAACTTGAACATTAATAAACATAACACTAAAACACACGCTATTACATGCTCATTAACTTCAGACCTCTTTTTTTTTTTTTACAGGTCCAGTCTTTCAGGTTTTTTAATTGTCCTTGCAAATTTCCTTGTTGGAATTTCACCTGGGGTGAATGTATTGGTTTGACTTTCAGTGTATGTGTCTGTGTTGCAGTTTTCAGTAGATGTGGAGTTGGGTTTAGACTCAGTCTGTGTTTCACTGAGCTCTTGATCTGCAACAGTTCCTGGTGTCTTCAGTAGACTGCGCCGATTTCGTCTGATGATTTGTTCTTCTTTGGTTCTCACCGTGTAGGATTGTGGAGCAACCTCTTAAAGAACAGTGGGTCTTGTCATCCATCCTTCAAGACTTTCAATCCTGACTGGATTATTCCTGGATAGTGGTGGAAGCTGCTTAGCTGTTCTATCATAGAAAACCTTTTGCATCATTTTCTGCTGATTCAGCTTTTGTTCTAGCTTAGGATGTTTCTTTTGCTTTAAGCAGCTTGGAAGTGTTGTACAGAGTTCATCAGTAGCTCACCAGGTGAAAACCCGCACTCCAGAGGTGATGCTCTGTAACTAAGCAGAGCAAGGTAAGGATCTGAATTACTATCAGAAGCCTTCTTTAGGAGTTGCTTGAGAATGTGAACTCCTTTCTCAGCTTTTCCATTGGACTGTGCATGCAGTGGGCTGGATGTTACATGCTTGAAGTCATAAACTTTTGCAAAGTCTTGCCACTCATTGCCGTTGAAGCATGGTCCATTATCACTCATCACTGTATGCGGAATGCCATGTCTGGCGAAGATTGATTTTGCATGTGTTATGACACAGCTGGAAGATGCAATGCCATTTCAGGATAATGTGAGTAATAGTCAATGACTACCAAGTAGTCCTTCCCTTTAAGGTGGAATAAGTCCATTCCCACTTTATGCCACGGTGCTGTTGGTACATCAGTTACAGTCATGGGCTCTTTAGCTTGTTTGTTTCTGTATTTCTGGCAAGTGTCACATCTGCTTATCAGTTTGTCAATGTCCTTATTTAATCCAGGCCAGAACACTGTCTCCCTTGCTCTTCTTTTACATTTTTCAACACCTAAGTGTCCTTCATGAATTCTCTGCAGTATGTCTTGTCTCACCTCTCTTGGAATGACTATCCCGTTTTGTTTTAACAACAGTCCATCAACTACACACACTAAGCTCACCTCTTATGTGGTAGAACTGTGAACAGGATCCTGCAGCCCATCCATTCTGCATGTTCTCCATGATGCGTTGTAGTTCGGGATCTCTAGCTGTTTCTTCAATGATTTGCCTGGTTTTTGTGTCCGATACAGGAAGTGTAGCAGAAACCATATTGACGTGTGCTTGAACATCATCTTCAGTTGTGCTTGCACTGTTCTTTGTAGGTGCTCTTGGCAGTACATCCGCTAGAATCAGTTGTTTGCCAGGTGTGTAGATAGGTTCGAAGTCATACCTCTGCATCTTCATCATCATGCGCTGTATTCTCCGTGACATTTCATTTAGGTTCTTTTTCACGATGGCAACTAGTGGACGATGGTCAGTCTCCACAGTGAAGAGAGAGTTTCTTAGTATGTAAACATTGTTTTCTACCACTTTAACAACGTTAAACGATGTGCTGACGTTTACGGTAAGTGTATTGTGTCACTTCCGGTGTTCACGTGTTACAGACACTAGTTTGCTGCTCCAGCAAAACTTACTCAACTCTGCTTTATTGTTTAAATTAGCGGCTATTTGCCTGGATTGCATTTAAATTACACTAGTTATACTCAAGCACTTATACTTCTCTTCTCTTACAGCGACTGCCTCTCTGATCTCACAATTGTTAAAACGCTTAGCTACTTTAGCTTAGCCATTAGCAATGGCTAATTCCTCTCTCTCTCCTACTCTCTCCTGCTCTGTGTGTCAAATGTTTAGCTATTTCTCTGCCTCCTTTAGTAATAATGATACATGTGATACATGTAGTTTATTCGCTGCTCTGGAAGCGAGGCTTAGTGAGTTAGAGGCACTGCTCCACACCATGGAATCAAAATCGTATGCTTCCGTAGCTAGCCAGCTAGTGCGGGCCAACATACTGTAGCTTCTGTTAGCAGTCCCCCGGCAGATCCAGAGCAGCCGGGCAAGTGGGTGACTGTCCAAGGGAAGCATAGCGTTACTTCTAAACCAGGGAGTGCACATGGCTGCGGTCACTCTAAACCGGAGCATCTTCGCCCTTCTAACAGTTTCCCTCCACTCAGTGATACACCCGCTGAGAAGCCAACTCTGGTTATTGGGAGCTCTATACTGCGATATGTGAGGCTGGCAGCTCCAGCGGCTGCGGTCGTGTGCGTCCCTGGGGCCAGAGTGGGCGATATCGAATCCCATCTAAAGCTGCTGGCTAAAAATAACCATAAATACAGTAAGATCATACTTTGTAAACATACGTAAGTCACTTTATGCATATGCAAAGACAATGTCGGACTCAGTGGTTTTCTCTGGACCCCTGCCAAATCTGATCAGTGATGAAATGTACAGCCGCATGTCATCCTTCAACCGCTTGTTGTCGGGGTGGTGCCCAGCTAATGATGTGGGCTATGTGAATAACTGGAGGGCGTTCTGGGGAAAGCCTGGTCTGATTAAGAGAGACGGCATTCATCCCACTTGGGACAGAACCCCTCTCATATCAAAAGATCTGACCAAGTCTATTATCGGTCATAAACCATGACAACCCAAGTTTGATATTAGTAATCAGAGGTCCAGTGCAATGCGCTCCTCTGTGCTTCCGTTGGAGCAGTCGCCCACTCATAGTCATAATAACCACGGTGTCTGTCCCCCGACTCAGATCGGTTAAATCAAATGTAAACAAAAGAGGTGCTATACTTAACAACCTAATTGGAATTAAAACAACCACTGCAATGATAGAACAGAATAGGAAAATTAGATGTGGACTATTAAATATTAGATCTCTGTCTTCTAAAGCAATATTGGTAAACAATTTGATATCAGATGATCAAATTGATCTATTCTGTCTTACTGAAACCTGGCTGGTCCATGAAAAATATGTTAGTCTAAATGAAGCCACTCCTCCCAGTCATAATAATACTCAAATTCCACGAGGCTCTGGCCGAGGAGGGGGAGTTGCAGCCATATTTGATTCAAGCCTAATTAATCCTAAACCTAAACTAAATTATAACTCGTTTGAAAGCCTTCTTATTCTTCAACATCCAACATGGAAAACATTACAGCCAATTATATTTGTTGTTATTTACCGAGCTCCAGGTCCATATTCTGAATTTTTATCTGAATTCTCAGAGTTTTTATCATGTGTAGTCCTTAAATCAGACAAAGTACTTATTGTAGGTGATTTTAATATCCATGTGGACATTGACAGCAATAACTTTAGTACTGCTTTCAACTCATTAGGGGACTGCACATTTCACTTTCCCCTGTTTATTTGCACTACACCGCTCTACCTCACCTGTTAAAATACTTTAAAATACTTGAAATACTTTTTATTTATCCTATTTTATTTCGTCATGTAGATACTCAAGTGCTTTGATTGTGATTCTGATTGTTGATTGTTTATTGTATGTCTTGTTGATAGTTGATTGTTTATTTTTATGTCTTGTTAATTGTTGATTGCTTATTTTGTCTTGTAGATTGTTTATATTTATATCATGTTAAATTGTTGATTGTTCATTTTATGTCATGTTCATTTTATGTCATGTTAAATTGTAAATTTTTTATTCTGTCTTTTCTATTTATAAAAAACTTTTTATTGCATTTTGCACCGTGGGTCCAAGAGGACTGAAATTTCATTTGTGCTGTATGTCATGCATGTATAGCACATCTGACAATAAAGCTGACTTGACTTGACTTGACTTGATTATTAGATTCAATTGGTTTCAGTCAGAGTGTGCATAAGGCCACGCACTGTTTTAACCACACCCTCAACCTTGTGCTGGCATATGGCATTGAGGATTTAATAATATTTCTGCAGAATCCTGTATTATCAGACCATTTTTTAATAACTCTTGAATTCTTACTACCCGACTATACGAAATTAGATAAAAGCTTCTACACTAGATGCCTGACAGTGTTATAGCTAAATTTAAGGAAGATATTCCAACAGCATTTAACTCAATGTCATGCCTTAATATAACAGAGGTGTTATGGGTTTGGTGTGTTTTGTCGTATTTTGGTAATCTGTTTTTTCTGTTTTGTATTTTTGCTCTGTTTCCTGTTTTATTTTGACGGTCTTGTTTTCTTGTCTTGTCTTGTTTTACTTCCTGTGTTTTCCCGCCCTTGTGATTGCCCTAATGTGTTTCACCTGTTTCCCAGCCTTGTGTCACCTGTCTTGTGTTTCCTCGTTACCCTGTGTATTTAGTCTTTGTCTTCCCCCTGTCCGGTGTCAGATCATTGTATTGTTTTTCTGTTTTGGAGTGTCTGTTGTGAGTTACCCGTTTCGTCTCTGTCTTTTTGGTCCTGTTTATTCCCGGTTTTACTTTCACGTATTTTGGATTTTTCCGTTACCTGCTGTTTTGCTGGAGACCTTTTGTTTGTATTTTATTTATTCTATTAAATACTCAAGCTCTATTCTGCCTGCTGCCTCTGCTTTTGGGTCTGCCAAACTCCAGGACTTAACAGAATGATCTGACCACTTGGACCCAGCAGAGAGGCTTCGTTTTCCGGTGGGTTCACTGTTTTTGCTTTTTTTTTGTTTTTTCCTCTTTCCCTGCTGTTTGCTGCTCAAGCTAACCGGACAATGGATCCTGCACATTCCATGTCGGATGAACTCTGCGAGTTTATTTGTGACCTTATTGAGCTGAAAGCCATGTGGAAGGAGACTGACAGTGAGTGCCAGAAAGAGGCATTTTCAGTCAGAAAAGCCCTGGTTTAATGACTCTATTCCAGACTGGGTTAAACGCTTCATTTCAACTCCAGCTCGTTCATCTGCTAAGAGTTTGTGTTCTTCCAAGCCAACTAAATCCACCAACATTCCTCTTCTCACTCCCGGCCTACCCCAGTGCCAGCAAGCACCCAGCTGCCTGTTGCTCAGCCCACTAGGACTTTGACTTCTGGTTTTTTGTCAGTCACCCGGCTCCTGTGCCTAGTACTCCTAGTCCTGTCGGTTCTCCACTTGAAGGAGAGCCAGAGACTTTTTTGACTGTTTTTCAATATATTGCTAAGTGTGCTAGACGGACTGAGGAGGCCAAAGCAGCCAGCCTTCAAGCTGGAAAACAAAGGTCCAGTATGCTTTCTAGCAGCTCCCCTGAACTCCTGTCTGTCAGGTCAGCAGCTGCCGTTTCTGCAGATACCCCCGACTGCAAGCAATCCTTTGAGGGTACTCGCCTAGCTATATTCCCTGGTAACCGTGGAGGCCGTAGACAGAGTAGAAGACAACATGGCTCCCGACGCCATGCCCTGCTTCACCCTCTCTTCAGCCCAGAGTCCTCGCTGTCCAGCGGCCCCAAGCCCGTGCTGTCCAGCGAGCCAGAGCCAGAGCTGACCAGTGTTACCAGTGTTCCTTAGCTGACCAGTGTTCCTGAGCTGACGTGCAGCTTTCCAGAGTTCCAGCTGACGTGCAGCCTTCCAGAACCTCCGCTGACGTGCAGCCTTCCAGAACCTCCGCTGACGTGTAGCCTTCCAGAGTTCCAGCTGATGTGCAGCCGCCCAGAACCGCCGCTGAGGTGCAGCAGCCCAGAACCGCCGCTGACGTGCAGCAGCCCAGAACCGCCGCTGACGTGCAGCCGCCCAGAACCGCCGCTGACGTCCAGCCGTCTAGAGTCTCAGCTGACGTCCAGCCGTCCAGAGTCTCCGATGACAGCTCTTCAAGAGTCTTCGATGACCGCTCTTCAAGAGTCTTCCAGTCGTCCAGAGTTTCCTATGACCGCTCTTCTAGAGTCTTCCAGTCGTCCAGAGTCCACGTCGACCGCTCTCCCAGAGTCCACGTCGACCGCTCTCCCAGAGTGTTCGCTTACGGGCAAGCCAGTGACTATGCCGGTCTCCAGCGGCCCAGAGACTGCCCCTGAGGCTTTGCCGATCTCCGGCGCCCCAAAGACCGCCCCAGACACTGCCCCTGAGGCTTTGCCAGTCTCCGGCGCCTCAGAGACCTCCCCAGAGACTGCCCCAGTGACTTTGCCGGTCCCCGGCGCCCCTGAGACTGTCCCTGAGACCGCCCTTGAGACCGCCCCAGTGACTTTGCCCTTGTCCTGTCCCCCAGAGACTTTGCCTTTGTTTTCGGTCAGACCCACTCCTGCCTCTCATGCCCTGTCGGCGCCCCTGTCGACCTCTGTTCCCTTTGCCTGTTTGGTGGACTCCAGCCCAGCTGACCCGTCGCCTGTCTTCAGCCCAGCTGCCCAGTCGCCTGCCCCTTCTCCTGCTTAGTCTGCCTGTCCTCCTGAGGGTTTTCGCCTTCGGACGGCCCCCAGAGGGTCTTCGCGGACAGCCCCCAGAGGGTCTTCGCCTCCGGCCTTCAGAAGGGATTCGCTTCGCCGCCGGCCTTCAGAGGGGATTCACCTTAGGCGCCGGCCTTCAGAGGGGATTCGCCTTCGCTGCCGGCCTGCTCGGCCTTCAGAAGGGATTCGCTTTCACAGACGGCCTCCAGAAGGATTTTGCCTTCGCCGCCGGCCTCCTGATGGGTTTCGCCTTTGCAGCCGGCCTTCAGAGGGGTTTCGCCTTCGCCTCCAGCCTTCAGAAGGTATTTGCCTTCGCCGCCGGCCTTCAGAAGGGATTCGCCTTCGCAGACGGCCTCCAGAGGGGTTTCGCCTTCACAGACGGCCTCCTGAGGGATATCGTCTTCGTCGCTGGCCTCCAGAAGGATTTTGCCTTCGCTGCCGCCCTCCAGAGGGGTTTCACCTTCACAGACGGCCTGCTTGGCTGCCTGAGGGGCTCTACCTTTGGCCGCATGAGGATCTTCCCCGTCCTGCTCGACCTCCTGAAGGTCCTCGATGGCCTGTTCGGCCGCCCAAAGGGTTCCGCCTTCGCTGCTGTCCGCAGCCCTGGACCCCAGGACTAGCTGGCCGCAGCACCTTGGTGCCCAGGCCCCTCTGTCCCCAGTTCCCTGGGTCCCGCTGTCCTCAATTTCCCTTGCCCCGAGTGAGTCTTGTGCCTTCCCTCGCCCCTCCGGGGTTGATTTATTTTGACTATTTGGGTCGTCCCTCCTCTGGGCCCCCTCCGCCCCCCCTGGGTTGTTTCTGCCTTTTTTTTGTTGAAAAAAACTTGAAAGTAAATGGCGTTCCACCAAATTGGAAGAATCTCATTTATATTGGCAAGACAGTCTGAAAATCTATAGGAAGGCCCTCAGAAATGCCAGATCAGACTATTACTCATCACTAACAGAAGAAAATAAGAACAACCCAAGGTTTCTTTTCAGCACTGTAGCCAGGCTCACAGATAATCACAGCTCTATTGAGCCATCTATTATATAGCTTTGAGTAGTGACGACTTCATGAACTTCTTTAATGATCATCACCTTTTGCCCTCAACTTCTAACAGTTTACCTTTAAACGCAGGACTACTAGAACGACAAGACCTGACATATAATTAGACTGCTTTTATCCTATAGACCTTCAACAATTAATGTTAAAAGTGTCTTCAGCTAAGCCATCTACCTGTCTCTTGACCCCATCCCAACGAGGCTACTTAAAGAAGCATTACCCGTGGTTAACACTTCATTACTAGATATGATCAATATGTCTTTATTAACAGGTTATGTACCGCAGTCATTTAAAGTAGCTGTGATAAAGCCTCTTTTGAAAAAACCCACCCTCGATCCAGAAGTCTAAGCCAACTATAGACCTATATCTAACCTTCCCTTTCTTTCCAAGATCCTTGAGAAGGTAGTCGCTAATCAGTTATGTTATGTTCTACATAGCAATAGTTTATTTGAGGATTTAGAAAGCATCATAGCACAGAAACGGCACTGGTGAAAATTACTAACGACCTTCTAACTTTTGCTGACAAAGGACTTGCCTCCATACTTGTCTTATTAGGGCCCGAGCGCCGACAGCGGCGAAGGCCCTATTGAAACTTAAGGAATTATTCTCCCGGCAAATGAATTGCCTTTTTGAGGGGCTTAACATATTCAAAAACTCACCAAAAATGGCGGTTGCATCAAGTCTGGTGAAAATGTATGTATTTTAAGGGTTTCGGGAAGAGGCGCACAAAAATGGATCGCTAGCGCCCCCTACAAAGTTAAAACAATTGAGCCCCTGCAGTTCCTTTACTCCTCCTAGAGATTTCATCCGATCAACTTCAAATTCGGTCTGTGCCATCTAAAGACGTTAAAGATGAAAAGTTGTTAAAAGAAACTTTTCGTCATAGGGCGTGGCTGTGGCGGGGTGGCCATTTTGTGCGTTTCGCCATCAAAACAGGAAGTGGGTGTAACTCGAGTGTACATTGTCCAATTGGCTCGAAACTTTTCAGGATTCATAAGAGTCCAACCCTGAGGACAAATAAAGGCATAGCGCCTCCTAGTGGCAACAGGAAGTAGGCCTAAAAGTCAAGGTGCTATACTTTAACGAACAGTGTTGGGAGTAACGCGTTACAAAAGTAACCCAATTACAGTAATGTATTCCTTTTTGCTGTAACGCAGTAATATAACGCATTACTAATTAAATTTCGGTAATATTATACTCGTTACAGTCTCAGTAACGCAAGTTACAACGCATTTTAACGCAACATTTAGTGGTGCGTTTTTTTTAAGAATTCACCAACACCGCGACACATTTCTTCACAGGAAAAAAAAAAGCCGTATTATTTTCCTGTAGCTGTATTCGATGGTTGAGATGACTGCAGAGACAGATACATTTGCGAGATGGATATTATTTTCAGGAGTTATTACACTGCGTTGAAGTGAGCTGTCCTGTTTCTGTTCCCGTGGTCAGAGCCAGAACCAGAGACGGTACGGACAGCATGTATGTCCCAACAGGTGACGGTACGTCAGCGGCTGACAGATATAAACATGTCGGGAATTAATGTTGAGGCTGGCTACACGTAAATATCATTGCATTTTATCAGCCGTAGAGAGTAACTATGCCTGTAGTGGAATGGCTTCGAATGACGACCAAACGCGCTTGTCTTTTACTGTGACCATTTACTGTTCAATATGTTGCAGTTTTACAAACAAGAAAGTGAACAACTTGAGCCTGACGGACATGTTGCTTCTCAGTAAGCTAGCAAGAGTAGGCTACACAACAGACAACTTCCGTGTAGCCTACTTCAAAATAAAAAGCACTTCCCGTGACGGTTCGCAGTAATACTAAATTAATGTTAAATAAGGTTGTGTAGGCTACCTTTTCACAAATCAGCTGTATATCAAGTACTGTAAATAATGTAAATAGTGAGTTTTAATCACACTATAATTGAACATTTCCTTTAGAGTGTTTTAAACTAAACATGAATTTCTTATTCAAGTGCTATAAACAAACATTTTACAACAATGCCGTACTTTTAATTGAGTATTTTCATTTTCTCCTAATTGCCTATTATATGTTTTACTTATCTATTTTTTTTTATAGCTTTAGTTACTTTGCATATTTATATTAATTATACAAAATATGAATAATCTATGATGTATTAAAGTGGATTCACAAGCTAGCTGCCAAATCAAACTTCCCCTGTTATTTTGGTAAAAGTAACTCAAAAGTAATGCAATAGTAGTGTAACGCATTACAATTCAGAGACAGTAATATTGTAATATAACTAATTACTCTCAAATGACAGTAACTAGTAATCTATAATGTATTACATTTTGGAAGTAACTTGCCCAACACTGTTAACGAACTCCTAGAGCTTTCATCTGGCGTACTTCAAATTTGGTCTGTACCATCTCAACGCCTTAAAGATGAAAAGTTATTAAAAGATAAACTTTTCGTCAAACGGTGTGGGTGTGGCGTGGCGGCCATTGTGAGTGTTTAGCGATGAACAAAGAAATTGTGTAAATTGAGTGTACGTTGTCGTATCTCCCCGAAATTTCTCCCGATTAACAAGGGTCCAGGTCTCAGGACATCTACAGGCCAATATTTACTTTTCATAATAGCGCCCCCCACTGGCAACAGGAAATGCGCCTTATATGACAAACATCATCCGATTTACATGAAACTTATAATGTGTGGTCGACATGTGATACTGAGCCACCCCCTATACTTTAACCACGCCCACTTACTCAGACCACGCCCCCTTTCATAACATTTGAACCGTTTAAGGTAGACCCTTGTGTGAGGTATCATTGAACTCAGCAGAGACTTCCTTCTTCATTGGTGATGGTTTGGCCCGCCCCCTATGTTTAAGCCACGCCCCTTTCATAAATGCTGACCCATCTAAGGTAGAGTCTTGTGTAAGGTATCACTGAACTCAGAGAGTTCCTTTTTAATTGGTGATGTTTGGCCCGCCCCCTATAACTTAGCCACGCCCCTTTTCATAGCTAATGAATTGTATGACGTAGAGTCTTCTGTGAGGTATCGTTGAACTCAGCAGGGAGTTCCCTTTTCATTGGTGACGATTTGCAGTGTCTGAGTGCCGCGCAAATGCACAGTCGCAAGGAGCGGCGTCCGCCGGTAACCCCAACGCGCGCAGAGGCACGAGGGCCCGTCCATCGCTGCTTGCAGCTTTAATTAGATCTTAGTGCTGCATTTGACACTATTGACCATACCATCCTGTTACAGAGATTGGAACATTTAGTTGGCATTAAAGGAATCGCACTAAGCTGGTTTAAGTCCTATTTCTCTGATAGATCGCAATTTGTTAATATTAACGATAAATCCTCCAAGTACGCTAAAGTTAGCCATGGCGTTCCACAAGGCTCAGTGCTTGGACCAATTCTATTCACCTTATATATGCTTCCTCTAGGCAATATTATTAGGAAACACTCAACTAACTTTCACTGTTATGCGGATGACACCCTATTATACTTGTCAATCAAGCCAAACGAAACCAGTCAGTTAGCTAAACTTCAAGCATGCACTAAAGATATAAAATCCTGGATGACCTACAATTTTAAAAAGTTATTGTGCTGGGCCCCAAACACCTCCAAATTTCATTATCTAAAGATATAGCTACCCTTGATGGCATTGCCCTGGCCTCCATCACTACTGTCAGAAATCTAGGAGTTATTTTTGATCAGGATATATCCTTTAACGCCCATCTAAAACAAACCTCAAGAGCAGCCTTTTTTCATCTTCGTAACATTGCCAAAATTAGGAACATCCTGTCTCAAAATGATGCTGAAAAACTAGTTCATGCATTCGTTACTTCCAGGCTGGACTACTGTAATTCCTTACTATAAGGTTGCTCAAATAAGTCCCTTAAGAGTCTCCAGCAGATCCAGAATGCTGCAGCACGTGTTCTGACAAGAAGTAAGAAAAGAGATCATATTTCTCATATTTAAAATCCTTCTCCTGACCTACAAAGCTCTAAATGGTCTAGCACCATCATATCTAGAAGAGCTCTTAGTACCTTATTGTCCCACTAGAGCACTATGCTCCCAGAATTCAGAGCTACTTGTGGTTCCTAGAGTCTCTAAAAGTAGGATGGGAGCCACAGCCTTCAGCTATCAGGCTCCTCTCCTGTGGAACCAGCTCCCAGTCTGGGTTCGGGTGGCAGACACCACATTTAAGAATAAACTGAAAACCCTCCTCTTTGATAAAGCTTATAGTTAGGGAGTGAGGAGTTGCAGCGTCCGCCTAACCCGGCCCACCTGCTTCTCTTCATAGTCGTTAGATTCATCTACCATATAAACAGTAATACAATAAAATAGAGGGAGGCAGGCCAGTACAGCCCGATGCGGTTGGGGAGAGTTCTAGCCCGACCAGGCTCCTCTCCTTTACCTGTCTCTCTTAGTTATGCTGTTATAGTTCTAGACTGCCGGGGAAGTTCCTTCCTTCTTGTGACACACTGAGCTGCTTTCTCCTCTCTCTTTCCATTTGTTTCCATTTGTGTGCATCCTTGTCCCAGAAATGCTTGTTACTAACCTAGCTCTGGGGAGTTTACTCGCCGGAGTCCTTATGTTTCTTTCCAGAATATTCCTTTGGATTAGGGTAGCACCAAGATCTTGGTTGCAGCTGTCACTGTGGTCCTACGCTCTGCGATGCCCTGCAGTGTCCGGCTGCATCCTGCTACGTCCCCCCATGCTCTGCTGTGCCACGCTACATCCTGTAACGCCCTTCAGTGCCCTGCTATGACATAAACTACTACGACTACCATTTGTAGTCACTGTTCCATTATCTTTGTGACTATTATTGCCACTGTTTATCACATCCCCAACCGGCACCGTCAGACACCGCCTACCAAGAGCCTGGGTCTGCCGAGGTTTCTTCCTAAAAGGGAGTTTTTCCTCGCCACTGCTGTATCAGCCACTGCTGTATCAGCCACTGCTAATGCTTGTTCTTGGGGGAATTACTGGAATTGTTGGGGCTTTGTGTGGTCTAGACCTACTCTATGTGTAAAGTGTCTCGAGATAACTCTTGTTATGATTTGATACTATAAATAAAATTGAATTGAATTAACCCTAACCCTAGTATAGGGCCTAATTTTAAGAAAAATCTTAGAAATGTGGGAACATAGGGCTGTGGGACCATTGGGCTGTGGGAACATAGTGCTGTGGGACCGTTGGGCTGTGGGAACATAGGGCTGACCCCGTATGACTAACAGTTTGGCTCATCCTTCTCAAGCAATCTAAGGTTAGCACAGCAGCGGACCATTATAATACAGTCTTTGCCGCCGACATGTCACCTGAACAGCAATGTCTAGCAAAATGTCACACTACAGCCACATGTAAGTAGTTTGTAATACTTTGGTTACATAGTTACAGAGTTTTATTAACCTATTCTATTTGTCTATTAGCCTGCGAACTAGCTATCTGTTGCTAGTTACCGTGTTTTATTAACCTTTGTTCTGTTTGTATATTATTAGGTTGCAAAGTAACGTTACTTTAGCTATCTGTTGCAAACGCTAATGTTCGCTAATTTATGTCAAAAATCAATAGCTAACTACTTCAAGATGGTTTCACTGGAGACCAGATAACGTTAAGTGTTGTGATACTCGTGAAGTGTCGTAATGTGTTTGCACTGTGCATGGTAGTATGTCCTTTTTTATTTTTAAATTAATTTAAAACAAAACCATATCATGGCAGTAATTACCTACTGCTTTTGACATAAATTAGTTAATGTTAGCGTTTGCAACAGATAGCTAATGTAACGTTACTTCGGAAGCTAATAATATACAGACAAACAGAATAAAGTTTAATAAAACACGGTAACTAGGTAAACAGTACTACAAACTACTTACATGTGGCTGTAGTGTGACATTTTAGGTGTTGTTCCGATGACATGTTGGCTGCATAGACTGTATGGTCTGCTGCTATGCTAACGTTAGATTGCTTGAGAAGGATGAGTCAAACTAATGTTAGTCACACAAGGAGATATACGTTTTTGTAATTCAAACAACACAACGGCATTATAATACACACAACTATTAAGGCATTTCTGTAATATAGGTCAATAATAAAAAATACTGTCGATCAGTGGTTCCCAACCTTTCCTGATTGAGGTCCCCCCACAGCCCTGTCAGATGAATTCACATACCCCTATATCAATTCCCATCATCTTACTATTCATTATATTAAAGTGTTGATCCTTTTTTCATACAATTGAACAGTAA
This sequence comes from Sander lucioperca, assembly GCF_008315115.2. Lineage (NCBI taxonomy): Eukaryota > Metazoa > Chordata > Actinopteri > Perciformes > Percidae > Sander > Sander lucioperca. The sequence continues at coordinate 794,861 of NC_050195.1, read as the reverse complement.
GCATTTAGGTTGGTTTGCAACTTAATGTTTATAATTCAATTTTATTTATAGTATCAAATCATAACAAGAGTTATCTCAAGACACTTTACAGATAGAGTAGGTCTAGACCACACTCAATTTACAAAGACCCAACAATTCCAGTAATTCCCCCAAGAGCAAGCATTTAGTTTGACAGTGACGAGGAAAAACTCCCTTTTAGGGAGAAACCTCGGGTGGCGCTGAAAACATCCTTTTAGGGAGAAACCTCGGACAGACCCAGGCTCTTGGTGGGCAGTGTCTGGCGGTGCCATCACGGTGTGATGAACAGTGGCAATAATAGTCAAAACAAAGACAATGGAACTATGACTAGAAATAGTTGTAGTATTTCATGGCGTAGCAGGGCACTGCAGGGCGTTTCAGGGTTACAACAGTTATCCATTACTTTTAGCTAATCATTTGAACTGTTTGGTCAGTACTATTAGTTATTTATTTTAACATCTGTGTTAAGGTGTTTCAGTTGATATATTGTTTTAATTAAATCATAATTTCAATTATTTTTGTGATTAGTTGAGCTGCTCCACAATCTTTCCAAGTATCCCCTGGCAACAGCAGAAGTACCCCTGTTTGGGGAATCACTGCTATAGATAAGTCTAGCGATTTTTTTCAATATGCTTCCAACAGGTGGTGTGTCAAAGACTGTGTTCCCCTGTAGATTTGTGTTTCCTGATAGTAGCGATTTAATTGGAGATAAACACCCAATCAGAATTGACCTTCTTTAATTCACCCTTTGGTTGATTTTTTGGCACATTGTAATGCAGTGACAAGTTGAGCGAGTGTGTGCAGGCAGAGTAGAGCGCGCACAGAGTGGAGAGGTGGGGAGAGAGTGGGAAACATAACCTGCGCACTGAGCAAGAGTTTGTGAGAGAGTATATGAGTAAACTACATGACGGGTTGTTATTTTACGTTAATATAGATAATAGCAAACATGCAGATACAATAATTGAGCACGGGATAGATTTTTGTTTGCTCAAAATTATTTTTTGCTTGTGTATAATTTCTTTTCAAACTAATGTATGTGATTGCAAAATACAGTAGATTTCTCTGTGCTAAAAATACACAATTGCTCGCTCAGGAATGAGGCTACAAGTGCTCACATCAAGTCTACAAGCTCTCACATTTTGCAGCATATTCACCTTTATAGTTAACAACCCTAGAAAGACACCCATGTATGTTAAGTCTTTTTACACAAAACTCAGAATTGAAAAGCAATTCAGTTATTTTTCTGTTGTTGAGTGCAGTATCGTGTACATAGTAAAACAGAAGATATCAAAAGAGTCTGAGATAAAGGGCGATGTTCTGTCAGGGTGCTTGAATATCAGGAGTTGACTTTGGTCATTTGCATACAGACACTTCTGACAGAATCAACGAAGCACAGAGCTCTTAGTCTTTGCCTCTCTTTATTAAATGGTGGTGAAATGTTCATGAAGAAGGAGACACTCGTCTTTTACATGAGAGGAAAGTACAACTTGCTCCAGAGTGATACCATGTATGTGCAATAATTGCAGGCATTTCTTGGTTGCATGATCAAACTAGCTCACCACTGCTGATGGTCTTTGATGTATAAAATAGTATGCCGACATTTCTTAATTAATGAAACATCTTTTTAATATAACTTTTGATCGTGTGTTTTTCTTGATTTCATACTGCTCAGGGCAGCGGTTTTTGGAAGTAAAAATTTTTTTCCTCATCAGCGGCATTAACCCTCAGAAACCAAGGAAATCTGTAAAGTTATTTTTTCATTGTAACAAAAGAATTTGAATATTTATTCCATAAGCATGCTGCATTTGTATATATCACATGGTCACATCAGTTTCATCAACATTTTAGTAACAATATTATTATGACAATAACAACAACTTCAATGACAGCAACAATGACTACTGAAGAAAATTAAAAGATGCATGTAAAAATAAACTCCACAGCTAATTAATGCTTTGTATTTTGCAGTACAAAATGAAAAAATAACTAAAATTAAATAAATTAAAAGAACTGAAGATCAGTGACTGACTATTAATTATTGTTATTGGTATTATTAAAGTGCCCATTTTATGCTCATTTTCAGGTTCATAATTGTATTTTGAGGTTTACCAGAATAGGTTTGCATGGTTTAATTTTCAAAAAACACTATATTTTTGTTGTACTGCACATTGCTGCAGCTCGTCTTTTGACCCTGCGTGTTGAGCTCTCTGTTTTAGCTACAGAGTGAGGCATCACACTTCTATCCCATCTTTGTTGGGAGTCGCACATGCGCAGTAGCTAGGTAAGATCTACTAGCTAGAAGCTACCGCTGCTAGCAGTTAGCCACCTCGTTCTCAATGGCAAAACACTGCTACAACACACACACACACACACACACACAAGTTCACCCTAATCTACAAAATAAATTGTATAGAACTACTTACATGTCCCTCGTCTGCAGGTATTCCAGGCATAGTTGGAAGTGCGCCCTCGTTTAGAAGAAGTCTCCCGGCTAATCCTGCCTTGTACTGACCGAAGTTGGAGAAACAGCTAGCTGATGTGGTATTAGCTAAAGTGGTTAACGCACACCAAATGTTTCGGCCGATGACGTAGACGGCCCTGCCGATTTTGACCAGCTCACCCGGAGACTGAAGGAAGGATACATTCAGAAACCCGTATCTCACTCAAACACCCAAATCCCAGAAAAAGAGTTTTTTTCATAATATGGGCACTTTAACCTTTTATCCAAGTGTTTTTTTTTAACACTAGTATTACTACAGAGCAATGTTATTATAAATGGGTCCCCATTTTGTTTGTATCGTGCATAAGCACACAAGGGTGGTTATGATACTATGATGTGCTGAGGGTGGCCCTGCTAGCGTTTCTTTTTTCAAACACTAACCATATCCTTTGCTCATGAGCACATCTGTTATTTTGTTGCATTTAACGTTCCTACAGGCTTTTCTTCTTTTAATGCGCTCCCTTTCAGCTCCACTTTTCCTCTCTCTTGTTATCTCTTTCATCTGCGCTGCAGATTTTCTCTCCATACTGCTCGGCCACACACACTCAACCAATCCCATGTGATGAATGCAGATTTCAGGTTAAAAGCAGACGGGGTGCAATGACACAGGGTTCAGAGTGACTGTAGTTGCCTCTGTTGTTTTTGCTTTCATTTCATTTTTATAACTGGCCTGGCACTCTGGGTCAATCAGCTGGCCAGACTACTGGAAAATCTCCTGGTGCTCCTGATGGCCAGGACAATGATACACACAATTAGTTTTGCTAATACTTTAGTAATACTAAATGTAAAGAAAAACTTGGTTTGTTACAAGCCTGTATTGTCTCCCCTTAAGATTGCAACATTGGTATCAATGCTTATAATAATAAATAAGAAAATAATTACATTAAGAAAAAATACAGCAAAAGTACGAATAGTTAAAAATAGAAATAAAGTGACATTAGTTATAACATAATATCTGGTATTGTAAACTATCTGGCAATATTCAATTAAAATAGTGCAAATAGTAATAGTCAGTAAATGACAAAGTGGCGAGAGAGAGTAGCGTTACATAACATAAACAGTAACCAGCAGTAATTGAAATAGTGTAAATAAATTGGGTGTGCAATGCAGCATTGCTAATCAGTATAACTAGAACACATAATATGAAAACATTATGGGTGAGTGTATTTGTCCATGTACACTGAACTTAAACAATACAATAGTTGTCATTGTTTTCTGGTAAAGTCAGTCAGTTGAGCCAGATAATTATGGGGGGCACTTAGTAGACTTATTCAGTGCAGATGTACCTCTAGCCTCCTGAGACCCGGGGGGAAAAAAAGTGTTTTGATTTTGATTTTTTTCATATAAATGAAGTGTTGGGATGAACATTTGGTTTGCCAGTTCACAATTCATTTGTGATATGGGAGGAAGCACTGTGACTTTTTGGAGACACACAGGAACATGTCACATTTAACACATCTCACATAGGTTCTACTAGTGCACACAGGCATTCTGCATCTGGAAGGACTTGGACTGGCGACCATTTCAGGCAAGTGGATTGCACCATATTTTCGTCATTCAATTCTAGTTTGTTACTCCCTGGTTTTCCTTTCCTTGTGTTTTGTATTTTTTGTATAGTAGTTTTTGCCTTTTTTTTTTTTTTCGGGAACTATCTCGGTTCGCATGTTCCTTGTTTTTTAATTAAATAAACCCCAGCGCTCAAACCTTCTCCGGCCTGCCTGCCTCCTCTCTGCATTTGGGTCCACTATTCGCTGCTGGGGTAACAGTTTGTTTTTAATATATTTCTCTGAGCAGTATGAACAATGTCAATGAAACCGAAATGAGCTCTTAGTATCTCCATGTTTACATGCAGCTGTTCTAGCTGTAGCTAGTCAGTGTTACAACTTCATTACGTGAGTTGTCTGCCAGGGAAATCACGACTTGATTACATTTATGTTACAAGGTAGACAATCCCTTTTCATCATTGACGTGAGAAAAAGTATCATAGACGTTGTTCTAGCATTATGCACAATTTAGCCAAGCAAGTAGTAACTATAAAACGTGGAATTTAAACAAATAGGCAGAATTACCTGTCGAGAAGAACTTTTAAAATCCTTGCTCCTCATGATATCTTTCCATCTTGGAAAAGCCACTCCAATATTGACTTTGGTCTTGTTGCTTTGCCTGTCGCGTTATCGTTTTAATTCTCTTTTTAACTTCCTTGGCGACTCAGTTACATGTCCTCGAGAATAGGCGCAACAGGCTTTCAAATCTGCCGGCAGTGAGTTGCAAGTAATCTTCTCCCCGTCCCTCCCTGGCATTCGTCACAGTCAGTGCCACTGAGTAAAAAGCGCGAAATGCAGAGGTTTGTCCCTCTTTGGATAATGCATTTTAAACATGGAGGCGCAACATGATGGCTGTCATTTGTGCGAGTCACTTGCATGTATTCTGAATGATTCTAAATGGCAGATTCTACGCGTATGAGAATACTTTGATTAGTTGGTGGAAGTAATTACACATGAATGAGCACCTGTGAAAAGAACAAAGGGGTTTTTGCTAAGAATCAACTCATAAAATTACACAATGGAGCTTTAATGTGCGTTGTCCTTATAAATAATGAAGGAAATGTCCCGTGTCTCCAGGCCGGTCAAGACTGTGAAGAACCAAAGATAGCATCATCTGTAGATCTGTTAGCAATGTAAGCAAACTGATGAGAGTCTAGTGAGGCAGGGATGATGGCTTTGATGTGGGAGAGGACCAACTTTTTAAAGCACTTAATTACTGTTGGTGTGAGGGCAACCAGACGATAGTCGTTCAGATTGATGTTTGTTTTTTCCAGCACTGGCACTTTAATGGCTGACTTCAGACTGCCTTACTCTTCCTTTGATTGGCTTACCCTGGTATTCTTATCCTAACCCTAACCAATCTCACTCCTCCTGCCTAAACCTAACCAATTCAACCAATAAAGGACACGAGTATTAGCCAATCAGAGGCAGAGTAAGGCGGGACATTCCTTTGCCATCCCAGGAAATGCAAATTCACCTTGGGGACTGTTGCCAGAGATACTGTAGAGACAGATTGAATGTAAATACCTCAGCAAGTGGTTCAGCACAGTCCTTTATTACCTGTCACAGTCTTCTGTTCTCCATTTTCAGTTAATGAAAGTTAATTGGAACATTTTGGTCATGTAAAAATATCATGTTAGGCATTCAGTAGCACCTTGCCAACCAAGCTAGCTAGAGTTAGGTGGTAACTTAAAGTGAAACTTTACAGATTTTCAACCGGTACCACGAACTGCCTTACAGGCAGATGAATGGTGCCATATTTGGTGTGCCCCCTTATTTCGTCCAGCCATCACACATCCAGGTAGCAATGTGGCCCGGGCGGTGGAAGCAGGGAGCCTGGCTCAGCCAGCTGAGGAAGCTGAGGAAGCTGAGGAAGCTGCAACAGTGCGCAGAACGGCCGGAGAAATGAGCACACCCCCCCTGGTAACAAAACAACATGCTGGAGAGCCCAAGAGCCTGGGTGTTCATCTAAAGTGTTTGTGTTTTTATCATTTGCATGTAGGGTAGTAGACAGCAATCAGATACCGACGCAAAAGGCACCCTTTAGTGTCTGTATGAGACGCACCACGATGAGTAGTATGAAGGGCGACAACTGTAAAGAGTACTATCAAAGACTGAAAATCCACGTGTAGGAGGCAGGTTGGGTGGTGGATGGGACTTAGTCTTTATAGTTAGAAGAAGAAAAGAGATATGTGCAAGCTGTTTTAAATGTCATCTGCTATTAAAAATCAAAAAAATTAAATAGTAGTGTAGTGTTTTTTTTATATTCTAGCACCATATCGTAGTGGTCCACTTGTAGGTTAAACAAACAAGGTTAAACTTTGCTTGTAAAATAATAATTATGCGGGATACCATGATAACCATGTTACATTTTCCTTCTCACAATTTCTTTTTCACCCCAAACCACTGCTTCTGTGTGTTTCATTTTGACACTACTAAAATTGAAATCCCAGTCATGTATATATTTTTTGGTGTTTATTGTTTACCTACTGATCTTAGTAAAATGTTCATCCAAAGGAGAGGAAAATAAACCACTGATATGTTGAAGAAAGGTAACCCTCCAGGACCTTAAATCCATCAACTGAACCCCCACAGCCAACACATTTTACCTTGAAAATGTCTGTATATGTTCTGATGTTATTCACAGCACATTTTGACACAGAAATAAATACATATGCTGACATCAGAGGCAAAGTTTATACCAAAGTTACTGGATATAAGCATGCTCTCTCTCTCTCTCTCTCTCTCTCTCTCTCTCTCTCTCTCTCTCTCTCATAAATATATGTATATATATAAAATCTTTCTGATATGAGAGGTAGCTGAGGCAGCTGCATACTGGTTATGTTTTTCATCTTTTTTTTAATCTCACCATGTTTTATGTCTGTTAATTATTATGAAATTGATTAATTTGTTTATTTTTCTTACACTTTCCTCATATCCTCATGAGACATTCCCCTGGTCATCATTAAAAATAACAAGTAATTAAGTGCTCTGCCTGGGTAAATAAAGAGACTGAAAATAAATGAAAACAAACTTAGATCACTTGTGAAATCATTCTGTCAACTTTACTGTGCATACAGTGTGTAAGCAACACTTTTGATCATTACACTATTACTTTTATTCATAATTTTATTATTTGTTAGTTTCCAGAGAAACAGCATGACATTTATGTAGATATTCAATATATTCCTCAAAATAGTAATTAGCCAGTTGGAACTTATACATATTCCTTTGCTGTGATTTCATACAATGTTTTTGACATTTTTACTATATTTGTAACAGCTTACATGAAGTAATCGTGAAAGGTGTACCTAAAAGGGAGAAAGGATAGTGTTAACACACTATTTGGAATTTCATTTTTTAGTGAAATCATACCAAGACATATGTTTTTCAAAAGCTCATTGTGACATCTACATTCCTTGCTTTATGACCACCTTTCCAAAAAAATCATTAAAAGAAAATCTAACTCATAAATACAAAAAAATCGATTAGCTAAATAGGTGACAGTTAATTTTCTGTAGATCATTCATTTACCTTGCTACTGGTAGCTACAGCCGCGGTTTAGGTCTGTGTGATGACACAGAGAGGCGACTGTTCATTCAAAACAACAATGGCGGCTCCTAAAGAGGTTAGCGTAGATGCTGCAATAGCATCAGTTATATCAGAAAGTATTTCTTTATTGAAAGAAGAGCAAAGAACAGCACTGAAGGCTTTTCTCAATGGAAAAGATGTTTTCACTCTTCTTCTGACTGGCTTTGGCAAGAGTATGGTTCGTTGACTTGATTGCTTGATGAAGTCAGCATGTGATGGACGGTGATAGACAGATGCTTCAACCAATACCTGCCAAGTCATTTTTGAAAGTGCCTTCCTTTTTCAGTTTCCATTGATGGCTCGTCAGATGGTTCTGGTTAACAAACCATCTGGGTGGGGGGTAGGGAGTGTTGAGGACAGGGGAGCATGATTAAAGTCTCCAGAGATGAGGAAGAGGGACTGTGGGTGCGATGTCTGCAGCTGTGACACAACAGTGTGTAGGAGCTCACATGCAGCTGTAGCATCACCCGAAGGGGAAAACCACAATTCTTTAAAAACCAAGGCTGAAGCTACAAGGATACTGAGCACATAACCTTACATTTTGGTATTATGGCCATTTCAACAACTTAGTGAGAGGTTACATTACTTATGGTGGTTATTTTTTAGCCTGATTTCAGGATTTAGGCTTAATTTTAAGGGCAATAAAAACAGATTCATTATTTACACTCAAGAAGGCATTATTAGTATTTTAAAACATTAGCCTTTCATATTTGGAAATAAATGACAATATAATTAAACAATTACTCGAATAAACATGAAGTGACAAATGCATGTAATGAAGCATAATTAAAATGAGCTAAAGTTAAAGGAGAATTCTGGCCAATTTTTACGCTAATCTTGATTGCTATAAATATGCGTGCACTTTCAATTGAAAAAAAACCCAACCCGAATTGGTGCAGGCAACACGGAGTAGCTGCAGCTACGTGTATGAGCTTCCACTGAGCTAAAACGGCAGTTGTCGGAGTAGGTTTTAGAGTGCCTTTGTGCCTCTTAATAGACATAAAATGCAATTAAAATGTCTGTGCAACATGAACAGGGCCCTTACGTGACAACAAAATGCATTTTCAACTCAGACATTGTTTAAATTCACCTACCCTGGTCCCTGTCTCAATCCTGCCGAAAGCTGCTGGCTGCTAGCTGCCATTCCGTGAGTGTGTTCAGCCAGGCTTCTGTGATAATCATCCCGACAACAATCCACGGAGCGGCGGTGGTCTGGCTATGTCCTCCAGAGGACAGGTCATGCCTTCGCGACGAAAACTCAATCCCTCAAAAATAGGTAATTGAGCAATGTAGTGGTTATGACCATATCAGTGACTATGTAACTACATGGAAACGAGCCAAATGATGTCTGTGGCTTGCACAGTGATAGCGTTAGAGAAGGTAGCTGTAGTCTCGCGCTGAAGTCCCGTTGTAGCAGGAAAAGGGAAACAGTGTACAGATCGCTCCGCACTACCGTTTTTTTAGGGGGGAATAAACTTCAAGACGTGACATGACCTGTCCTCTGGAGGACATAGCCAGATCACCGCCGCTCCGTGGATTGTTGTCGGGATGATTATCACAGAAGCCTAGCTGAACACACTCACTGTTGCCTGCACCAATTCGGGTTGGGGTTTTTTCAATCGAAAGTACACGCATATTTATAGCGATCAAGATTAATGTAGAAATTGGCCGGAATTCTCCTTTAAAGTTAATTAGTTTTTGGTGTCTTGACCGTAATTCTAAAATAGTGGCTACGGCCAGGCCACTGTTTGGCATCAGTGCAATTACGAAATGTAGAAACAAAAAACAAGGTAAACTAGAACTGCAAGCAGTTATGACGGGGTCCAAGCCACCGATGCCAGTCACCCCCGACACCCTGGGGAGCGCGCGAAAGCGGAACCCGCAGCCTGGCGGTGGGGAGGCAAACGTCAGTAAATATAGAGAGGTGTGAGCCGCGACATCTGCGGTACATTGCCGTTGCAAATGTAGTGGTTAACAGCTTGTCTCCATGCGTAAACAGACTATCTTTACGAATGCTCTACAATAAACAAACTTCTTAACCCCCCTGACCACAGGGGACAGCAGAGAGAAATGAGAGAGTGACTGAGAGGGTGGAGTCTGGGAGACAGGTGTGGTGGTTGAAGGAGCAGGGGAGGTGGTCAAGTTGTTGTAAATGGTGTCATAGGCGCCGATTTATGTTTCCCTCGTGGGTGCTCACAGGTGCACGCCCTTTAAAAAAAAAAAAAGTAGTCAAAAATTGTTTGCATTTCAGAACCTCAGGAAATGGACAGCGGCCGACATGAACACACATGGCTATTAACTCGATAATAAACCTGTAAAGTAGGCTTTCAACTCAGGACAGTGCCACTTCTCACAAATACAGATAGGATTGGAGATGAAAAGTTTAACTGACACTTAACCGTGATCAGCTTCGTGGGAAATTAAGAATCAATGCCACCGACATAACCAATCACACTATGACAGACGCTCCACTTAGCACCAACTGCAATGTTTAATTTTAAATGAATGTAGTAGAGTTGAGCCGGATACTCGGCTGAAACGAGTATCCGGTACGGATAAAGCACTTTTGCAGAGTACAAGCATTATACGAGTAATACGAGTCAATATCTGTGCTCGGATTGAATAAAAATCCTCATTGGGAGCTGACTGTGTCTGCGTTCTGTGATAGGCTAATCGTCACAGCGCCCCTCCCCTACACACATACAGATTGTGTTGCTGTGTCCAGCTCTGCTCACTCACACAGAACAACTCTCTCTGTCTCTCCCTCAGTCATTCAGGTTCGCGGGTCTTTTCCGTTAACGTTTAGGGTTTTTTCAGCTTCAGGTTTGTTTTTTACTTCGGTTTGTAGTACTTACTTATTAACTAGTAGAGTTCTGGTAAACGTGGGGTTTGTTCAGACGTGGTGCTTGGTAGAATGCGACTCGCGTTGCGTCTCTGCCTGTCGGAGATTTTTTTTTCTTTTTTAAACCGTCAGCTGGCTCTAAACAGATCTGAAAAACAGCGTCGGACTATTTGATCCGTAGAACACAGTCCCCGCCCCCCTCTCTCTCTCTCTCTCTTTCTCTCTCTCTCTGTCTCTCTCTTACTCACTCACACACACTCACACACACACACACACATACCTGGTGTGGAAATAAAAAAATAAATAAAAAATCACACTGATCATAAAAAAATTAAAAGTTAAAAAAAAAGAAAGTTATGTTGAGTATGAAAACTCTTGTTCATTACATTTTACTTCATAATTGCAACCGCATGTGTTTTATTCATTGTTCTTGTTCTGTATATAGTTTGTTATCGTGATCAAAACCATTGATCTGAAGCTCAATGCTGATGCTGTCATGTAAATAGTTTTCTAATCAGCAATAAATATAACAATTTCTGATCAACCCATATCAATTGCATGCTTAAAATAACATACTGGTTAAAGCCCCGCCCATTTCAAGACAAACCGACCAACTTCCGGGTTAAATCCCACCCACTTCCGGGTTAGGCCCCTCCCAGTCCGAGTACAGATACAGATACAGATAATTCATATGGTTAACAGATACAGATACAGATACAGATAATGCTGTACTCGCTCATCCCTAGAATGTAGCCTACTGGCAGTCTGGCACACATGGGGTGCTCAGTATTTTCCGTGGGTGCTTGAGCTCCGGAACATCCACGGTATCGGCGGCTATGAATGGTGTTGATTTTGGTTTCAAAAAGTGAAAGAGTTGCATTTGTCCACTGTGAAGGTTGTAGAAACTTTGTCAGGTGGGTTAAGAAGTTTGTTTACTGTAAAAAACCAGGGGAGCACGCAAAAGCAAAAACCAAAACGTAACGGTAGGAGGCAAACATCAATAAATATTGAGAAGTGTGAGCTGCAAGGTCTGTGGTACATTCCCATTGCAAATATGCCATTAACATTGACTGAGTAAAAGGGCCAAAACTCGTCTACGTTGATTATAGCGCCCCCTAATGGCCGATCTTCGCCATCATAGTGGGATGTTAAACAATGATCTCAATTTCATTGCTGATAACATTCAATTTGGCTGAGATATGATATGATATGTGTGTGGTAGCTAGCTAGGAAAATTTGTTTGGTCGTCAAATGCACATACTTTAACGTAGCAAAATTCTTTGAGTAACTTTTGGTCAGGTCCATCTGGAGATGCTATGTACCAGGTTTCGTGCTGATCCGTCACACGGCCTAGGACCAATTTCGAAAAAGTTGGTTTTGCGCATTGCGCGATATTGCGAAAAAGATTTTAAGTAGAAATGTACGTGGCCTATATCATGTGATTCAGCTTAAATCAAGGAACACGTGTATGTAATGTTTTCTAATGTGCGATGTGTAATGTGGGAGTTAAAGGCAAAAAAACATTATAGCGCTACCTATGGTCCACATGTGTAATTGGTCCACATGTGTAATGTAAAATTTAGACTTGGGTCCCATAGGTATGAAGGTAAATATGGTGCAAAATGGGAGAGCTTGTAGAATACGATGTGAGAACTTGCAGAACAAAAAATCTGTACTTGTATGTTAAAATTTGCACTTGTAGACTGTGCCATAACACCATTAACATGTTAAGCTGTTTATTTCCCTGTGATCAACCTGTAGTACACATTATAATATATTTAACCTGAGGTCAATTTAATCTATCAAGAGGATATTTCAGCAGTACATGTGAAATTGTTTATTAGTATGTGATACAACTCAGAAAAATGGCTATTAAGCATTTTCTGCTATTAATGTTACTGGATTCTTTAACACTATAAAAACCCACAACACAAACTATCTGAGTGCCTTCTTGTTCTTTATTTATTTATTTTTAGGGGTCCAAGCCCGAGGGGGCATGGGAACCAAGTATGCAAGGCAACGCAGTACACATCTCCAGTGGAGCTGTGGAACTCTATTGTTTTTCTAAAGATTATCATTCTTCGCCGCCTAAAACTCCCGACTACAACCTAAACCGTACATGGTGGGGGGTTGCCATTTTCAGGACTGGTCCGAAACTCCGCAAGGACCTCAGGCGCAACAATTGACCCACTTCCACCACTAGGTGGAGCTATAGCAGAAAAACCGCATTCCCTGGATCCAGCTGAATGTCCTGATATAGGCCAGGCCCATTTCCGCCTAGACTTTTATGCGTGAAAAATCGCAATTTATCAAAAACCTACTTTTTCGATCTCCTAGACCGTGCGACTGATTGGCACGAAACTTGGCATGTAGCATCTGCAGATTGACCTGACAAAAACTTATTAAAAGAATTTTGGTAGGATAAAAATTGTGCATATTACGCACAAACAAGTTTGTGTAGCTAACTATGAAAATACCAACTTTGCCATATCTCGGCCAAAATGAATGCCATCAATGCCAAACTTTAGATTCTTGTTTGCCATGACTCTCTGAAGGTCCCTCACGTTTTTTACGAAAATTGGTCACTAGGGCGCGCTATAAGTACAAAAGGTTTATATCTCATGAACGGCTCATCCGATTTTTACAAAATCTAGGGCTACTCCTGAGGCCAACCCTAGAGTGGGGTACTGAGGGTTCAAAGTGGACGTTGCCTATGTATGAAGGTAAATATGATGCAAAATGGGAGAGCTTGTAGAATACGATGTGAGAACTTGCAGAACAAAAAATCAGAACTTGTATGTTAAAATTTGCACTTGTAAAAATTGAATTTGCACTTGTAAAAATAAAATTTGCACTTGTAAAAAATATTCACACACATGTGATCTGAATTTGAAGTCATACAAAGAAAAAAAACATGAGAGCTTGTAAAAAAAATCTGAACTTGTAAGTTGAAATTTGCACTTGTAGAAAATGTTCACACACCTGTATTCTGAATGTGAAGTTACAGAAAAAATATTCACAAATGTGTAGATTGATATTTACATGAACACAATGACAGCTGCAAACTTATAATGCAACATTTACTTGTATACTTTTTTTTTTTACTCTGGTTCATTTTCCATCACTCAGTGATTACAACCTCTCGAATCTGTCACTGCAACTTCACATATGTGCTCTCTCGCATCACAAAGTGGCGAATCTGCGCACCTCGACTTTCACAACACTCTTGACGATACATTTGGTGCAAAACTAATTTGTACCTGTGGACTTAGGCTGTGGAGCTCTGAGCTAACAGAACGGGAAAAGCAGGGTTTCTATCGCCAGATGAGGGACAACTCTGTCTGGCTTATTTATGTAGCATGGAAACTTGGTGGAATAGCATGCTAGCGTTAGCTAACTAGCAGCCAGCCTGCTTCTAAATAAATACCTTTAAATTGTCTAAACACTTTTTAACAGTCAAACTAAAACACTGGCGGTGAGCTCCACGGCCTGCAGCCGCAGACGGACCGTCATCAGTGGGTAACAGGTGCCAAGTTTCGCATCCCTGCCGAGAATTGCATCCACTAGGGAAAATAATGATTTTATAAGGCAAAGTACTGTTTAAAAACTAGGCAATAGTAAATGTCTTTGTCATGTTCATCAATAATGATTAGAATTTTAGAAGGTTTAGAGATATCAATGTTTTATCAGACTCTGTAGTAGCATTTCCTTGCTACCTAGATGCAATTTTCGGCAGCAATGAATTCTGCAGAAATGATTGTTTCTGCCCAAGCGGATGCAATTCTTAGCAGGGATGCACAACATCAGCAAAGCAAGCTCTGGGCATGGCCGGGGGATGGGCCGCTGCTACCGGATGTGGGGCTCTCCGTGTCCTGCTGGAGCTCCGACTGCAGGTCGAGGTCGGCAGCGAAGCTTTCTGGCAAAAGCAGTTTGCTACGCTGGTCGATCCCCACTGATGACGGTCCGTCTGCGGCTGCAGGCCGTGGAGCTCACCGCCAGTGTTTTAGTTTGACTGTTAAAAAGTGTTTAGACAATTAAAAGGTATTTATTTAGAAGCGGGCTGGCTGCTAGTTAGCTAACGCTAGCATGCTATTCCACCAAGTTTCCATGCTACATAAATAAGCCAGACAGAGTTGTCCCTCATCTGGCGATAGAAACCCTGCATTTCCCGTTCTGTTAGCTCAGAGCTCCACAGCCTAAGTCCACAGGTACAAATTAGTTTTGCACCAAATGTATCGTCAAGAGTGTTGTGAAAGTCGAGGTGCGCAGATTCGCCACTTTGTGATGCGAGAGAGCACATATGTGAAGTTGCAGTGACAGATTCGAGAGGTTGTAATCACTGAGTTGTGGTTGTGATGGAAAATGAACCAGAGTAAAAAAAAAAGTATACGAGTAAATGTTGCATAATAAGTTTGCAGCTGTCATTGTGTTCATGTAAATATCAATCTACACATTTGTGAATATTTTTTCTGTAACTTCACATTCAGAATACAGGTGTGTGAACATTTTCTACAAGTGCAAATTTCAACTTACAAGTTCAGATTTTTTTTACAAGCTCTCATGTTTTTTTTCTTTGTATGACTTCAAATTCAGATCACATGTGTGTGAATATTTTTTACAAGTGCAAATTTTATTTTTACAAGTGCAAATTCAATTTTTACAAGTGCAAATTTTAACATACAAGTTCTGATTTTTTGTTCTGCAAGTTCTCACATCGTATTCTACAAGCTCTCCCATTTTGCATCATATTTACCTTCATACATAGGCAACGTCCACTTTGAACCCTCAGTACCCCACTCTAGGGTTGGCCTCAGGAGTAGCCCTAGATTTTGTAAAAATCGGATGAGCCGTTCATGAGATATAAACCTTTTGTACTTATAGCGCGCCCTAGTGACCAATTTTCGTAAAAAACGTGAGGGACCTTCAGAGAGTCATGGCAAACAAGAATCTAAAGTTTGGCATTGATGGCATTCATTTTGGCCGAGATATGGCAAAGTTGGTATTTTCATAGTTAGCTACACAAATTTGTTTGTGCGTAATATGCACAATTTTTATCCTACCAAAATTCTTTTAATAAGTTTTTGTCAGGTCAATCTGCAGATGCTACATGCCAAGTTTCGTGCCAATCAGTCGCACGGTCTAGGAGATCGAAAAAGTAGGTTTTTGATAAATTGCGATTTTAAAAGTCTAGGCGGAAATGGGCCTGGCCTATATCAGGACATTCAGCTGGATCCAGGGAATGCGGTTTTTCTGCTATAGCGCCACCTAGTGGTGGAAGTGGGTCAATTGTTGCGCCTGAGGTCCTTGCGGAGTTTCGGACCAGTCCTGAAAATGGCAACCCCCCACCATGTACGGTTTAGGTTGTAGTCGGGAGTTTTAGGCGGCGAAGAATGATAATCTTTAGAAAAACAATAGAGTTCCACAGCTCCACTGGAGATGTGTACTGCGTTGCCTTGCATACTTGGTTCCCATGCCCCCTCGGGCTTGGACCCCTAAAAATAAATAAATAAAGAACAAGAAGGCACTCAGATAGTTTGTGTTGTGGGTTTTTATAGTGTTAAAGAATCCAGTAACATTAATAGCAGAAAATGCTTAATAGCCATTTTTCTGAGTTGTATCACATACTAATAAACAATTTCACATGTACTGCTGAAATATCCTCTTGATAGATTAAATTGACCTCAGGTTAAATATATTATAATGTGTACTACAGGTTGATCACAGGGAAATAAACAGCTTAACATGTTAATGGTGTTATGGCACAGTCTTGTGCATACATGATATTTAACAGAGAACCTGTCACGATTCACTAGGACAGGAACTCAAAAGCAGACAAGGACAAGTTAAGTAGAATGGAAAAAGGTAAGTATTTATTTGGTTTTGGTACGTGGAAGCAGGGGAGTCCAGCTGGTGAGGCAGTGGGTGGAATTGAGTGGGCTGACGGATTAATGCAGATCCAGTAATAATGGTGAAGCAGACGGCCAGACGGAAATGGAGAGAATCTTCCAGGTCACAAAACTGCAGACAGAGGAACAGGTAGATTAGCAACAGCAAAACGTCACAAAACAGCAGAACAAACTTTCTAACTGATACTCTAGCAAACATACTGGTGAGGCTAACGATCTGGCAGGGAATGGGTGTCAGTTCACGGCTTAAATAGTGGAGAGGTGATGATCAGGACCAGGTGTGCAGATTGCAGATGAGATACAGGTGAGTGTGATTGCAGATTCTCCCGCCTCCCAGAAAAACACAGACTCACAGGTGAAAACAGAAACTGAGGCAGAAAATGAACTTAGGAAGCAGAATTCATGACAGAACCTCCACACCTTCACTTACCAGCCAGCCACCCACTCACTCGACCGGTTCCAGTTTGCATACCAGGAAAAGGTGGGCGTGGACGATGCCATCATATACCTACTGCACAGAGTGAAATCTCATCTGGAGTGCTGTGAGAATCATGCTCTTTGATTTCTCTAGCGCCTTTAACACCATTCAGCCTGTTGAGAGACAAGCTCGTGCAGATGGGGGTTGATGCTCACCTGGTATCCTGGATAACAGACAACATGGTCTCACGGCAGTTTGTGAAATGGTCATGTTATTTTTAATCTATTGATTTGTGTACACGGACATGGTTATGTTGTTTATTTCGTGTTGCTGAGAACGTAATGTATTCATGCTGGTCAGCACGTAATGGGAAGCATCTATAAGGAGGTTGGGTTTTGGGGTTTCGGAAAAGAAGAACGGGGAAACGACACGCCACACGCCGGGACACGAGCCGCGGTCTCAGGGGGATGTGCCACAACAACGGGACGGTTAGGTTTAGGAAAAGAAGAACGGGGAAAAGACACGTCACACACCGGGACACGAGCCGTGGTCTCTGGGGGACATGCCACAAAAGAAGAATGGGGAAAGGACATGCCACACGCCGGGACACGATCCCCGGTCTCCGGAGTGAAAGTCCTGTGTTGTTTGACCCTTCCACCACCCCAACCAACCTCCCTACGAGGATTTTCAGCATTTCATACTACTCGCTACCGTAGTGGTGCTGTGATCACGAAACATGCTTCCCATTTAAATACATTACTTTAAAAATTGTCCTCACCAACACGAAAAAAACGAGAAAAACGTGTCCTTGTACACAAATCCATAGATTAAATAACGTGACCATTTCACGAACTGCCGTGAGACTGGGTTGTAACAGACTACCTGACGGAGAGACCACAGTTCGTCAGGCTGAAGGACTGTTTCTCAGAGACTGAGATCTGCAGCACCAGAGCGCCTCAGGGGACTGTGCTTTCACCGTTCCTGTTCACCTTGTACACTTCTGACTTCAGCTACTCAGCAACTCTGAGTCATACCACATGCAGAAGTTTTCAGATGACACTGCAATTGTGGGGTGTATCAGGGATGGACAGGAGGACGAGTACAGGAACCTGGTGGATGACTTTGTGCAGGCTCAACCATCTGCAGCTGAACGCAACAAAGACCAAGGAGTTGGTGGTGGATTTCAGGAGATCTAAGCCACATATGCCACGTCTCCATTGAAGGGGTCAATGTGGAGGTGGTCAGCACATATAAGTACCTGGGGGTACACATGGACAACAAACTGGACTAACTACTTCCTGAGGAGGCTGAGGTCATTCAACGTCTGCTCCTCTGGATCTTTTACCAGTCAGTCATTGCCAGTGTCCTGTTTTATGCTGTGGTGTGCTGGGGAGGCAGCATTAAGAAGAGAGACACTGGGCGACTGAACAGGCTGGTAAGGAAAGCTGGCTCTGTTGTTGGCATTGAGCTGGAGTCACAACAACTGCAGCGAAACGGACCATGAGTAGGACGTTCTTTAAACAGAGGAGCATGTTCAGTTGCAGACTTCTGTCACTGTCATACTCAACAGACAGGTTGAGGAGGTCCTTTGTCCCCAGGGCCATCCAACTCTTCAATACCACAGAAAGGGGGAGGGGAGAAATGGACCTTTCAGCCCCTACCATTATATCACTTTGTCTGCTGTATACCTGACTGTCTTATAGGCTACACAATCTGGACTGTGGTCATAACATCTACATCTTATAACTTATTCCCTGTTATATATTGTTCTTAACGTATATTATTTATTTTCTGTCAAGCAATTCTAATTCTATTATGTTTACATTCTTGTCTTTTCATAGTCATAGTTAATATTTAATAAGCTATTGCACTGATCAGTCCCTACACTGTTCTCTTTTGCACTACCACCATTGCACACAGTCTACCTTAGCACCGTTAACTCTTTAAATTTCTGAGTGATTTTTACAACTCTTTAAATTTCTGCGAGTGATTTTTATGTATGTGAGATATATATGTGTATGTGTTTGTTGTGTTATGGTTGTCTAAGCTACTGGATGCCCAAAATTTCCCTCGGGATGAATAAAGTATCTATCTATCGATCTATCTTGGAGAAAACACAATTTAAAATGAGCAGCAAAAGCATTTATAAGATGCTGCTTATGGAGAGACACTGGTGTCATGTTACTTATGTTATTACACTAAAGTCTACATCTTCTTGTCCATAGCTTGGTTTTCCAACCTGTTCCAATGCAAACTGTAGCACTGGATTAATGAATCAACATCATACGAAGACTGCAACAGGATGCCAAGTAAGTAATGGATCATTTCCCAGAGCCTCTGTGTTTTGTGCCTTCAGACAGGACAGTGACATTTTGAGATCCCCAGTGCCCAATATGACTAAAGAATAAGTTAAATCAGCACCTCAGGGGAAGAAAGGGGTTTAATTACCATAGGATTAGCATTATCAGGTACCCTCAAAATTACATTTTTATTTTACAAATTACAGATTTATGCAGGATTACAATCACCAACGTTCTTTGCAGTTATTAAAACGCACCAGCTGTCTGAAGGCAATATTGTTCTGTGTGAAGAAGGCTTTCACTTCTTGTAATAGCACTCATTTGGAACCAGTATCTCCCTTGAGAAGCAGCACACACAAACTGTGACACTTTCTGCAGTCCTTTTGACAAACTTTGGCTTTTGGAATACCGAGACCTGGTTCCTGCTCTCTTCAGGATTAAAAAAAAAGAATGATGAAAAGCCCACTTCACAGCTTATCCTGGCTATAAAAAAAGAAGACTTATCTTTTCAGTAAGATTCCAAATTATGAAAGGCAGAACCTCGCTGGCGGATGTGCTTTGCTTTCATTAAGCTGACTCCTATTTGCCTGGGTTTATCTGCCAGCAGATATCCACGATGTGACAGAAATACATTTTACAACTGTAATGACAAGCAGACCGAATCCTGTGACGGAGTAACATTCAGCAGCCCTTTGTAGATGGTGTGCAGACTGCAAAGTTGCATATTAGTCAGAGAGAGCAATAACTCTGAGCCCATGTTTATTATTAACAGAAAACAAACACCCTGCTGCTGTTTATGCTTACAGAATGCATCAAGAATTTTGAAATCATGATCTCAGACAGATAACCCATCAAGCTTTCAGTTGATCTGTTTGAAATTTTCTTTTGAACAGTGTTCAAGACAAGAATGTGGTTCATCTTCCATCGAAGACCAGATGAAACCCAAATTGTAACTAATCTATCTAAGCTTACCGTGTTAGAAACTCATTCTGCTTGCCAAGCCATTGTAGAATATTTTATTCACAAAATGTGTGTATGTGCTCGTTGCAAAAGAGTTGTGTTATGTGCTGAAGTCATAAAAATAGTTTAGGCCTTTTATGGTATAAGAATGCAGACAGATAAGCAGAAACACAGGAAAGGTAGTCAAAGTTGCAGAACAGAAAGGAAGTTGCACCACAACCTTGTGTGTGTGTGTGTGTGTGTGTGTGTGTGTGTGTGTGTGTGTGCGTGCGTGTGAGTGTGTGTGTTTGTGAAGATAACCGCAGTTTCTGTCTAGAAACTGAGGAGACACCCCTTGTGAGGAGAGAATAAAGTCACAGGAAAAACTCAGATCAGTATTCACTTCAGATGAGATCTTGATGGAACAGCTCTGATTTAATATATGTTGCCAGGGAAATTAAGATGCTGTTTGTGAACCCACAGTGGTAAACTTAAGTCTGATTAAAGAAGGCACAGGGAATTTATTAATAGGAGTCAGATTTGACAGGCCTTAGGGCCTCATTTTGGACAAAATTCCTCTACACCATTCAAAATCAATGTCTGTGCAATCAGACAACCATGGATACCTCTGCACTATACAGTAATGTATTGCATGTTTAACTCATTCATGTTAATGGAGAATATATTCTCCATATAAACAGCTCCAGGTTTGCCTTCTCCTGAGCTTCAAGAGCTGGCTGCCCAAGCCGGGTGTGTCTCGCCAGTGCCTTCGCTGTCTATCCCTGTGGCTGCTCGAGGTAGGAAGCGGACCAGAAAGGCGGATCCTCCTCCCAGTGCCCCGCTGAAGCGCCGCGGTGGAGGTTCTATCAGCCGTGCGGCTGCTACGGCTGTTCCTAGTGGTTCTTCGGACTCAAGCCTTGTACTCGAATCTCTGCAATCTCTGGGCAGATCTATGCAGTCTTTGGATGCGTGGCTGCTGGCTGTGGAGAGTTCCTCAGCTGCCGGAGCTTCTGCAACGTCAATGCCGCACTGGCCTCTACGTCACAGCCGGCGCCAGTTTCCCTCAGGCATCAGCGTCGGCCCCGTGCTATTCCCTGGCTTCAAGTGTGGCAACGTCGCTCATAGCTAGGCCCTATATTCCTGAATTGGCTAATGTCTCGGCCTAGTTGAGGTCTAAAATTCTGCTGGGGAAAGACATTAATTTAGGTGCGCCTTATCTCCCTCTGCCCTGCCGTGGCGTTTCAGCATTCAAACGCCGGGGTTCCTTTGCAGCGTCCTCCTCAGAGACATCCTGTTCCTGGTGTGGATTCCCGTGGGCGTCTGCGACTGCCGAGATGCACATCCCCGGTCAGTATGCCCCCGGTGCCTAGCTCTGGCCCGGAGGGCCCAGCAACAGTTTCAACGTGGTTCAAAGACATTTTGAAGATACATCCTTCCACTCCAATAAATGTACAAGCACTGGCATTTGAACTATCGTCTCATCCTAATTCTGTGTTTGTGGATCATCTTCTCTCTGGTTTCTCACAGGATTTTCGGGTGGGTGTGCTCTCCTATCCTACTGTGACGTACGTGGCTAAAAATCTTCTCTGTCTCTGATCTCTGAAAAAAGTCTCTGATCAGGATGCCGTCTCCCTGCTGTTAGCAACGGAGGTTAGGAAAGGGTATGTTATCGGGCCGTTCGCATCTTCCCCGTTTCCGGTGTTTCGCTACTGTACTGTTTTTGGTGTCGCTACTTGTAAATATTCAGGCAAGAAGCGGCTGATTTTCGATCTGTCCGCGCCGCGCTTCGGAGGTATTGCTAGTGTAAATAGTCTCATTCCGCTTGTCCCCTTTTCACTACATTACGCCACCGTTGATAATGCCATCAGACTGATTAAACTGGCTGGCAGGGGGGCTTCACTCTCTAAGGCTGACATCACCAACGCTTTCAAAATTGTGCCCATTCATCCTTCCCTCTGGCGGAGCTTTTCATGCATCCCTGTGGAGACTGGGGGCATTGAACCTGAGTGGACAATGTTCAAAGTTTCCATTGCTGAAGCTGCGGCGGGGAGCTGTGGTCTTAGGGTCTTAGGTGCCTCAAGGGGGCGGTAACCCACAAACACCGTGGTGGACACCGGTGGTCAAGGAAGCCGTTCGACTGAAAAAGGAGTCTTTCCGGGATATGTTATCCCAGTGGACTCCGGAGGCAGTTGCTAGGTACCGATGGGCCCGAAGGGCTGCAGCCTCTGCTGTGAAAGAGGCAAAGCAGCGGGTGTGGGAAAAGTTCGGAGAAGACATGGAGAAGGATTTTCGGTCGGCACCAAGGTGCTTCTGAAAAACCGTTCGCCACCTCAGGAAGGGGAAGCGGGGAACCATCCAAGTTGTGTAATGTAAGGATGGGACACTGTTGACCTCAATTGAGGAGATAATAGGGCGGTGGAAGGAGCACTTTGAGGAACTCAAAGGAACCCTCTATGGTAGAGGCAGAGCTGGAGGATGATGGGGGATTGTCGTCAATTTCCCTGGTGGAAGTCGCTGAGGTAGTTAAACAACTCCACAGTGGCAAAGCCCCAGGGATTGATGAGAAACGTCCAGAAATGCTTAAAGCTCTGGGTGTGAAGGGGTTGTCTTGGTTGACACACCTCTTCAACATTGCGTGGAAGTCTGGGACAGTGCCTAAGGAGTGGCTGACCGGGGTGGTGGTTGCCCTGTTCAAAAAGGGGGACCAGAGGGTGTGTGCCAATTACAGGGGCATCACACTTCTCAGCCTCCCTGGTAAAGTCTACTCCAAGGTGCTGGGAAGGAGGGTTCGGCTGATAGTCGAACCTCGGGTTGAAGAGGAACAATGTGGATTCCGTCCTGGTTGTGGAACAATGGATCAGATCTTCACTCTCGCAAGGATCCTGGAGGGAGCCTGGGAGTGTGCCCAACCGGTCTACATGTGCTTCTGGAGAAGGCGTATGACCGGGTCCCCCGGGAGATACTGTGGGAGGTGCTGCGGGAGTATGGGGTGAGGGGGTCCCTTCTCAGGGCCATCCAATTTCTGTATGACCAAAGCGAGAGCTGTGTCCGGGTTCTCGGCAGTAAGTCGGACTCGTTTCAGGTGAGGGTTGGCCTCCGCCTGGGCTGCGCTTTGTCACCAATCCTGTTTGTGGTATTTATGGACAGGATATCAAGGCGTAGTTGGGGTGGTGAGGAGTTGCAGTTCGGTGGGCTGAGGATCTCATCGCTGCTTTTTGCAGATGATGTGGTCCTGATGGCATCATCGGCCTGTGACCTTCAGCACTCACTGGATCGGTTCGCAGCCGAGTGTGAAGCGGCTGGGATGAGGATTAGCACCTCTAAATCTGAGGCCATGGTTCTCAGCAGGAAACCAATGGAGCACCTTCTCCAGGTAGGGAATGAGTCCTTACCCCAAGTGAAAGAGTTTAAATACCTTGGGGTCTTGTTCGCGAGTGAGGGGACAATGGAGCGGGAGATTGGTCGGAGAATCGGCGCAGCGGGTGCAGTATTACATTCAATTTATCGCACCATTGTGACGAAAAGAGAGCTGAGCCAGAAGGCAAAGCTCTCGATCTACCGGTCAGTTTTCGTTCCTACCCTCACCTATGGTCATGAAGGCTGGGTCATGACCAAAAGAACGAGATCCAGGGTACAAGCGGCCGAAATGGGTTTCCTCAGGAGGATGGCTGACGCCTCCCTTAGAGATAGGGTGAGAAGCACAGTCATCTGTGAGGAGCTCGAAGTAGAGCCGCTGCTTCTTTGCGTCGAAAGGAGCCAGTTGAGGTGGTTCGGGCATCTGGTAAGGATGCCCCCTGGACGCCTCCCTAGGGAGGTGTTCCAGGCACGTCCAGCTGGGAGGAGGCACCTCTGTCAGAGGCTAAAACTATTGGTCCCGATACACGCCTGGATTTTCTTGGCATCACTCTGGATTCTGTCCGTATGGAAGCTTCTCTCCCGCTCGAAAAAATTGGAGCGCATCTGAGGGATAGCTGAGTCCTTTTTATCTGCGGGTAACGTCACCAAATGCCAGTTGCTCTCTCTACTCGGGCATTTGAATTTTGCAATGTGCGTTATTCATCTCCAGGTTACTGGTGTTGGGTACTCGTAGGTGTACAGATTCAATTATTGGCATATTATCAAAGATGTTTATCAATATTAATAAAGTTATGAATATGGTTATTAATAACTTTATCAAATCAACAAACAATCAAAACGGGGCACCACCCTGAAACTTCAGGGGCCAATATTGAACTGTGGAATAGTCTCATTTGTCAGTGGAAGGGTGAAATCCGAGCACTGACCTGTGTTTAACCAGCAATTAATACAATAATACACAAATAATCACAAACAACTGCTAATTAAAGTATAGTAGAATTTATTAACTTCAAAATTATCAATGGCCAATCAATAATCCTTTGATTAATTAAAACCAATATACGTTTCTTTTAAGTACAACAAAACAAAGCAAAAACAAAACATGTGGGGAGACCCTCTGTGTGTGTGTGTGTGTGTGTGTGTGTGTGTGTGTGTGTGTGTGTGTGTAGGTGTGAGAGAGTGGGTGTGAAAGATTAGGGGGGTTGACGAGGTGTAGTCTAGCCAAAGACTACTAAAATGGCTACTCCTGTGAGCTGCACAAAACTGTTTCACCCCAAGAGGGCGGTATTGATAGGCTAGGCCCAAGATTAGCCGTTAGCTCATTCAGGCTAAACTATGTGCTACCAACAATAGGCTAGCTGCTAAGCTAACGTGTCTGCACACGTGTGGCTGACCAGAGGGAGACACACAGGAGCGCAGAACTGTGGAGTGGTGCGCGCTCTGCAGTTTATGTACTCGCTGTTTGGCCAGCTGTTCACCTTAGCGCGTGTGTGTAACTAGCTATGTGTTCATATATGTGTGTGTAAGAGAAAGGTTAGAGAAGTAGGAAAGAAAGATATATTATATATATATATATATATACATACTTGGATCTAACAGTACCTAAAACTCCTCAGCAGTGGGAGAAGCAGAAAGTAGCATTTACAGCCTGAACAAGCTAGCTACATATTCAACACAACATATCAACAATGCACCGTGATCAGAGTACATTCACAGAATAGATTTGACTCAGCGGTCACAATCCTAGATTAATACATTACACGCGCAGCAGTAGCGCTGTATTAATCAGATCACATTAATGGTAACACAAAGTAGCAGCAATAGCAAATTACTCATTAATAAAACACACTATGTATCTCTGCCCAGACGTAAGCCTTCTTACTGTGTGTTCAGTCCGTTTGTCCATAGGTTTCCACGAAAGAAACGGGGGTCCGTGTCTGCTCGTCAGCAGATCAGAGGAAGCTCTCCTTCCAAAAAGAGCAGAAGGAAGAGAGCTAGAGTCGTTGTTTCCTTCTCCTGCAGATATGAAAACACTGGCGAGTGGTTTCAGAGGATCCACGGTGCTCCCAGCACCGAAATTAAATCCACTTTGTTTCAAAAATGGAAGTTTTAGCACAAACTTGTCGTGCTGACCTGTCGTCAACTGGAGTTGAGGTGGAAAGCTGAGATTTCTGTGTGTCATGCTGTAGTGACAAATTCACAGGGCAAAAGAAGAGAAGTGGGGGGTGACATGGAGTTTTATAGCTCAGGCCACCAGACCTGGCTCCATGCTGGTTTTATGGTACCTCTGAACCAATGGGAGAATTAAAGTGAAGCTGAAGGTGTCGAACCTTATCTGCAGGCCCCTCCCTGATGCCATTTTACTCTTCTTAGCTCCTTTTCTTCATTTAGGAGTTTGGAGCAAGGGATGTGGACTCTACCGTAGGCCAAGATCCTTTGTCTGAAAGACCACATGGTCTCTGGGTCTTTTGTCTTTGAGTCACATGTTGGCTGAAAACCCTTTGCTTGAAAAAGATAATGTTTAACCTCCTCGATGGTCCCAACACTGGATTTGGCTTCTTCTGTTCCGGATCTGCATGATACCCTGTCCTTGGATGACGGGTGCCACTCCGATTTGAGTTTCTGGTCTCGTCTTCTGGGTGAATGGAATGGGGTTTCCTTTTTCTATGATGACGTGGTGTATTCCTCTGACTTGTTGCAGTTGTTTACAGATGCTGCCGCGTCTGTGGGGTTTGTGGTTTTTTCCTTGGCCAGTGGTTTGCAGGCCACTGGCCTCCCGGGTTCTCCCTGTCCGATTCTTCAGCGTTGTTCGAGATATACCCCATTGCAGTAGCATGTCACATCTGGGGCAGTCATTGGAAGCGGAAATGCATCTCTGTACTTTGCGACAATCAGGCTGTAGTCAGCATCATAAATAGAGGGCGCTCTTCATGTAATAAAATCATGCCTTTTTATGAGACGCATCACTTGGTCAGCTGTCATTAACAACTTCATAATTACTGCCCGTCATGTCCCTGGTCATTATAATACAGCGGCTGATGCTCTGTCTCGCTTTCACTTTCAGACCTTTCAGGGCCTCTGCCCGGCAGCCAGCCCTGTACCAGTAGTGCTTCCCTCTATTATAGATCTAGCTCTTCATTGAATCAAATACCCCTACAGGCTTATTTAGATTCTGCTAGGTTATATATGAGGAAGGGTTTAGCTGAGTCAACTTTAAGAACGTATGATTTTGCTTGGTGTACTTTCACGTTCTTTTGTGTTTCCATTGATGTACCACTAAAACCTGTTCTCATCAACAATATTTGTGCTTTTATTTGCTATTGCACTGATACCCGCCAATTTAAACCTCAGTATACTCGGAGGTTGCTTGCTGGCATTCAGTTCAATGTCAGATGTTATGATCCCTCGTTTCCAAGCTTATTTTTGAATCCAGCAATTAAACTTATTCTGAAAGGTATATCTAAAGCGCATCCGTCTTCCCCTGATCATAGGCAGGCGATTACCCTCAGGATTTTGCATATATTGATATTGACACTTCGTACTGGGGTTTTTTCCTCTCATGTTGATTCATTATTTTAATCTGTGTTCTTTTTGGCGTTTTATGCTTTTTTGAGATGTGGTGAATTTACTACGCCTTCTAAATAATTTAATCCCAGTAGATCACATTTTCTGATCTTGCCTTTCATTCTCATCATTACAGCTTAAAACTCAAACATTCTAAACGTGGAGGCGCATGTTCAATCATTGGGGCCCGCACTGACACACTGTTTTGCCCATTTAAATCTATGATTAAGTATCTGTCAGTCAGGCCTCATGGTAGTTCCCTATCACCATTATTTGTTATTCCTGGAGATTTCCCTATGTCGAAATGTTGGTTTAACCAGCATTTGAAACTCGTCCTTCTCAAAGCTAACATTTCATCAAAGCATTATACGAGTCATTCATTTAGAATAGGGGCTGCTACTACTGCTGCAAGTCAAGGTGTCTCCAGTACCTCTACAACAACTTGGACGGTGGGCTTCCTATGCCTACTCATCATATATTCGCCCTGATGTCGAGGACATCATCAATAACCAGAGATCTCTTAAACCATGATTTGTGGTAAGCATGCATATAGCTGGTGGTGGTATAATTGATGGGTATATATGTTTTCAATTTACTGAGTATCGTCTGGCGGTATTGATCATTCAACATTATCTTTACAGATACCTATATATATATATATATATATAATTAGGTGATTCTTCATTTGTAACTGTCTTTAATTTCCTTCTGGTTGGTGTGCCTTAAGTTATTTTGCCCATGGCTATTTCAATATAATTTTATTTTGCAACCGGCCCGAATCGCCACCGGCTTGGATCGCCAAGGTTTTGTTTTGCTTTCAGCCTGAATTGCTGAAATTTATTTTGCCTTTATTACTTTTGTACTTGCATGACTGCAGAGGTTCCATGTTTGTTCCGGCTTGACTTGCCGAGGTTTTGTTTTGCTGACGGCCTTAATTGCCGAGATTGTGTGTTGCTACCGGTCTGTATTGCCGATGTATCAGCTTTGCATATTTTGCACCAGCCTAACTGCCTAGTTTTATTTTGTCATGTGCCTTTGGGGGCGTCAAGTTGTGGTTGAGATTTATTTAATTACTCTAATTATTCACCTGCTGTATTACTACATTCCTGTTTTGTATCACTATACAGATTTGTTGCTGCTATAAGGTATGTATATTCATGTCATTCAATCAATAAACTCTTTTTAAGTTTTGGGGGATATGTTTGGGTTTTTCTAAACCTCTAAAATATATATATACCTTTTTACGATGGAGTCTAATCTCCAAAGTTTATGTACCTACGTTGTAACTTACAAATAAATGTTTGCATATCTGCAACAAAGTCTCTCCTGATTGAAATGTAGCTCAGCGTAAATTCTGTCAGGGAGACTTCATTAGGTTAACACTCTCTTAAACTGATCAGCTGGTTTGTGGGAATTACATTTGTGTAAACCAATCAGAATCGGGCACGTATGTTCAAGCCAATCACAGTATGACAACCATGTTTTAAATCTGTTCTCTCCCCTGCTTCTGTTAGTTGTCTTTTCAGACGAGAGTGCGACCCACCTCCTCCCCTTCTAGGCATCTTCAACCACGGTGGTCTTGGTCTTCTTCTGGCTGACGGCTCCCTTTTGGCTTTTTCGTCCGGTCTTCGGGTTTTTAGTCGCCACCACCAGTGTCTAGACTCCATCGGGAGATATGTTTGGGTTTTTCTAAACCTCTAATATATATATATATATATATATATATATATATATATATATATATATATATATATATAACATATACCTATATACCTTTTTACGATGGAGTCTAATCTCCAAAGTTTATGTACCTACCTTGTAACTTACAAAAAAATGTTTGCATATCTGCAACGAAGTCTCTCCTGATTGAATTCCTACAAGTACCTAACCTAACTGAGATGTAACACTAACACTTTGCTTATACAGTACAAACAAAATGGTCCAAAAACCAGATGCCACAGCAGGACATTTGTAACCTTAACGTTTTTCTAATAAGGAATGTAACAACTCTCCTGGACAGAAAAGGGGGTGGACAATGTCCCAAATGACAAAAACAATCAAAAAAACGATACAAACAACACAGTCCTAAAACCGTATGCTGATATACACAGTCAGTATAGTGTGCAGTAACTTCTAAATAATTTTGATTACTCACTGACGTCCACTGATCACCGGTTAATGAGACAGCATTTGCAGCACTTTGCAGCAGTTGGGCTGCTTTCTCCGTGTCATACAGGCTGTGTATGCGTAAAACTACTGTCCCCCTCGACAACTTTTTAAAAGTAAACTTTCCATTCAGAATCTTATTGGCATCCATTTCGGTGTGTCGCGCTTGCCATCCACTCAAAACGTAACGTTAGCCTACTACTCTTTGGCCGGCTCACAAGCCCAAACAAGTGTGTGCGCAAAACTACAAAGTTTGCTAGGCCAAAAAGAATGTTAATCTTGCGATAAAAAAATTTACGCCGTTAAAATGGGTTTGCGTTAACACCGTTAATAAGGCATTTAACTGACAGCACTAGATAAAACCAAATAGATGCTTTTTTCAAGATTTTTTTTTTTTGCGGAAATTAGCACAAACCAGAAGCACGGCAGACCATTCACTAATAACAGTATTTATTTTTCGACTGCTCACAGACCTCCATTAACATGAATTCACAAACTTTCTGACCGTGCACCTCTGTTTACTTGGCTTCTTTCTCTTGCACACAGTCAAGTTCAGCTCAGAGCTTTTAACACACTTCAAGTAAACAAACTCTTACAGTGCAGCTTCCTACTGTCTGTGGTATCTGGCAGTCATCTGAGGGGTCCATCCCTCTACTGCACATAAAGGGATATGTTTTTAGACCAACAAGAACCAGCTGACTCAATTAACTCACCTAGCACTGCTCTAATGAGCTATCACACCTCTCCTCCCTGAGCTGATTGCAAACCATGCCCACCTCCACGTTGCTATAGAGACTAAGGCAGTGCCGTTGAGATGGAGAGGAATAAGGCCATAATTGTCGGCTAAATGTGTTGTCTACATTTGACTCCTGAGGCCTACATTTGACTCCTGAGGCCTGTACTACAAATCAAGATCAACATGCCCTGGATTTATTTCAGTTACCCGGCTTCACCTAACCTAACAACCGCGGTCCCGCATAAACTGTGTCACGACGGTAGTTAACAACTAGTTCAATCAACCCAGGGTTTCCCAATCCAGCGACGCGCGCGTTCACATAAAAGAGGCAGTGTTTGCACAGCATGACCAATCGCAAACTAATCGCATCTACCGGAGCTGCATATTTTACATAAGAAGAGCAAACTATAATTCTACATAAATATGAAGAACACAGACACGGTTTAACAGGCAAAACACAATACAGTTGCTGCTTCCTAAAACAGTAAGGAACACTGGAAAAAAAATAGCTGATGCTGTAAATGCGTAAATCACAACGCTTATCAATATCACTTCCTCATCATTCAGGCACAAGATCTGACCATAATTACACTTGTGCTCACGATTGCCAGGGTTGCAACTGAAATAATAGGCTAATAGTCCAGTCATTTTATGAAAAAGGTAGAACAAATTGCAACAGAAGCAAACTCAACTGATTCTTTATCCTCAATATGTCCTGATTAAGGAAAAAAAAGCCCAGAAGAATCCCATTACGGGAAAGTTTCGAAAAATAGCCAAATATAGCCTATTCATACGCCTATTCATTATTTTTCTCACTCTGAATAGGCTAACAGTTTTAACCTTTAGATATCACCATGAAAATTACTGAGTTGATTACTTACATCAAGACAAACAAAAAATGTATTACAAGTTTTTTAAAAGTGTTTCTTAACATGGGCAAACAGTGCATAATCTAATTACGTATGTGCTAATTTGCATAAATACCACAACAGATATAAACATTGGGTATAGGCAGGTGAAATGTCTTGTTGAATCTTGTTGACATATAACAGTAAAAGACTTAATGTTAAGGTCTGAATGGAACCCATTTGGCTACCCATGAGCATTAATACCTAGAGGCAGGGAGAAGTACTTTAAACCAGCCTTTATTAATTATTATTGCAGTAATCAACTCAGTCATTTTTCACCTCTCTCTCTCCACGCACGAGCTCCGCCGGATCTTCTAAGAACGGTGACGCTGTTATCAATCGAGTGTTGATTGGTCAGTAGGCGGTGCTTTTACACCGGTTGATCTCTAATCTCCAACATAACCTGCTCCCAACCAGGTTACCATGGCGATTTAACCCGGTAACAAGTGATCCACCGTCGTGATACACAAAACACTGGGTTGAACCTGAAGTTACCTCATTAACGCCAAATCTTGCTTCGTTGTATAGGCCTCAGGTCACAAGTTATGGCCTCAGTGTGTGGCTGCCATCAGTTTGACTGAGAAGTGATTTTTTTCATACTATAAAAATTAGAGAAAAATAAATAAAATAGACATTTATTGTGTAACAAACTACTTTTTCTTTCTTATCCCTTTAATCGTCTTGTGATCCCTACAATTCAGCTGATGCTATCATAGACTGTTAATATTAATGGACAGAGCATGTGTGACGTCACACATTGGTTTGTGGAGATCAGCTATCCGTTGTCGAGGTTGCATTTATGGGCGCAGCCATCCTGGTTGCGAATGTGACGTTTTTAGACGAGAGGGAGGAGTGAGGGAGGAGCCATAGACTGTTGGCCGGTATCTGAGTGTTTTTTTTTTTTTTTTTAAGAGTTGGCAACGCTGCTTACACTCTTCGTTACCTTACACACTAGGGATGGGCGATATCACACTTTTAGGATTCAATACGATACCGATACTTTTTCTTGCATTTTCATCGATATCGATACCGATACTGATACCGTTAATTTCTTATTGGCAATTTTTGTCAGTAAAAATATTATTACATTTAAGACAAATCACAAGACAAATACAGACCATTTATACAAAATTTATTATGGTCAATACATAATAAAATTAAAATTAAAATAAATAACATAAATATGAATGAAATAAATTAAATATGAACAAAAACATACACATTTTCAGGCCCTTGGCTGTGTCGCTGTCGGCTGTGTCGCACGTTGACGCTCATTCGCTCGTCTCCTGTCACGTGACATGTGCCAGCTCAATACGCTGCCAGGTACAGGGGTGTCCCGGCACATAGTAATTTAAGTAAGTAATCTAAAACAGCTGAAAGTGATGCATACACCCCCAATTATTATTTTTTAGTTTATATCGATATTTTTTTAAGGAAATCAATGCCAAATGAGTAGTGTGAGTATATCGATCTATCGATACCACAGGATCGATACGCCCATCCCTATTACACACGTTCACTGGCAATCTGGATGCAACTTCTGCTGAAAGATAGCATACATAATTCGAGGTAAGATTTAGCTTCGCTAGGTTTTAAATATATCTTTGTCTCATAGTTATATTACATATAAGAGGAGTCACATTGTAAAATAAATGTATCTGAAGTTACCATGTAAATTGTCTGTAACGTTAGCTAGCCACTTATGGTAAAACATGCTAATGTAAATTTTCTGCAAATCGAAGTTTACATTTTCCTAATTTAAACGTAGTGTCAGCAAAATGCAAAATGGGGATTGTCAATGCTTATCATTATCTAACGCTAACTATTAGCAAATGTATAACCAAGTTTCTTAGAACGTTTGGTTAACTGTAATAACCATAATGCACCGATAATGTCTTGCTACTGTTTGTGCCATCAGTCTATGGTTGGCGCATTTAGCCTTTACATGCTTTTAAGAGCTAACGTTAGCAGAAATAAGCTCATTTAACTAAATTAAAGTTACACTATAGAACAATAGACTGTTGTTGATTCATCTGTATTCTCACCCCGAGAATTAATGAAGTACAGTTACATGCTAGTGTGCATATATATTTAACTACAAGGGGCTCAAATGGAAATTGATGACTCTTTCTCTTTCTTTCAGAAATAGGAATGCAGAGAGCCAAGATGGCATGTGCACCCACCCAATGCCTCAGAAGTAAGTAATAGTTAGTAATAGTTACTTTTCTTTTGCTATTTATGGTACAAAATGAAACTTTTAGCAGACTTGTTTTGTACAACTAAGCTGAGGTAATAATGCATTTTCAAATAACTGTGTATAATTAAGAGTCCTGTTCATTTATCCTTTTTCTCTATAGCCTAAATATAATACTTTTCTCACTATTACAATGTGTTTTTCCATCCAGCAACAGTCTGGATCATTGGAGCCATTTTGGCATGGTGCCAAGAGAGGCAAAGACCATGGGGAACAACCTTGGCATTGAAGATGTCTACAACTATTGGTTCGGCTGGGGTGGTCTGTGGTGGAAGAGCCTTCTCCCTTTCTTTTTCCAGTCCCTACAAAGAAGAGCAGCCCCGGATGTCCTCCTTTTCACTGTGGCAGGAATGACCTGGGAGATGTCAAGGACGTCAACCTCATTACAGGAATGAAGGAGGACTTGCAGCACCTCCACCTGCAGTATCCGGGCATGAAGTTCATCTTCTCTGGCATCACCCAGAGATGCAGGTGGAGGGCTGTTAACAATCCGAGGAAGATCGACAAGGCTCGCAGGTTTTTTTTTCCTTTTCCACTGTGCATTACAGACAACCAACAGACTGTCCAGGCATTTGGAATTGACTGAACAGAGTGCTGCACAAGTGCTTTAAGCTTTATATGTTAAGCTATATTTTTATATTGTGGTTTGTAATGTCAACCATTTCTACTGTAATTAACAATGTGGCACTAGTGATTCAACAACCTCTTTTTATTATGCAGACATGTCTTGTGACAGTTAAGTTTGCCTTTACCTTGACCCACAGCAGTGTTTTATGTGTGGAATGTACACTGGATTGTAAAAGGTGAACTATATTATTTAATTCATCAATTTAACATAATCTTAAAAATATTGCCAGTGTTGTTTGTGGTTTATGTAGTTTTTGAAGTTAATGCCCATTTTAATGTGAAATAAAGGTCTTTCTAAAGCTACATTTGTTGTTTTTCGGAAGTAACTATAGGAACATACACAATATTGTAGTCATACAAGAAGACATTGGTAATTTGATAGAATTTGTAACTGATTAAAATTGTCTATTTTGGCTTTAATCAACATAAATATGATTTCTTAAATGTTACAATACTTGAATGTTGACAAAGAAGGATCAGCAAAATGTAGTTTGTGCTTTTCTTGTGTGTCTTTATGTACTTGTCAATTTTAATCACCATGAAAACACTTCACCAAAATCCTTTTAGATTAATTTATAAGCATATATTTCATTTTGAAACATTTACATAGTCAAGTGTTTAGTAGGTAATTGAAAATGCACTAGGTGCTGTTTAATCTGTGTAGGGTTATTGTAAATTAATTATAACAAATGTATTATCACAAATTGCAAAGGAAAAATGAACAACTTATTCAACGTAATGATTAAATCAAATGTACCTGATATTTACTGCACTGACATTTTTAAAGTATGAAAACTAAAAACTAGAGGTGCAACGATGAATCGATTAATCGATTAGTTGTCAACTATTAAATTAATCGGCAACTATTTTGATAATCGATTAATCATTTGAGTCATTTTTTTATTAAAAAAAAAGATTTTTCTGATTCCAGCTTGTTAAATGTGAATATCTTCTAGTTTATTCTCTTCTTTGTGACAGTAAACTGAATATCTTTGAGTTTGGGACAAAACAAGACATTTGACGACGTCATCTTAGGCTTTGGGAAACACAGATCCACATTTTTCACCATGTTTTGACATTTTTATAGATCAAACAACTAATCGATTAATCGAGAAAATAATCAACAGATTAATCGACTATGAAAATAATCGTTAGTTGCAGCCCTACTAAAAACCATACAAGGACATGCAATGTCAATATCTAATAACAGTTTAATCCTAAATACATAAAATATATAAATGATATGCCTAATAAAATACTTGTAAAGTGGTAACTGTTAGGTTTGAATGGTGAACAGAACCCAAATGCAGACAGAACGCAGAGCCAGGAGTGTGAAGTAACCAAGCCCCCAGGAAGAGCGCCGAGTCTAAAAGTCACCATGGGCTTAGCGGATAACGGTGGTACTGCACCCCATGGCCCAGAAAGACTTTTCGCATAGACTTTGCATGGCGAAAGAAACGTCTATATTTCAGCGGATAATTTGTTTCTGGGTAGATCAACTTACCAGCCCGAACACTGAAAGGGTCCTTGTTTAAAACGTTACGTTTTTAACATTTTTAACATTCACTAGAAGCGAATCCAGAATTATTAAATTTGGCATGATGAACGCGCATAGTGGATGCGAGCAGAGCCACGGGACTGCGCCCGCCCGCTCACATGACTGTTCTCCCTAGATCATGTAGCTAGCTGTAATAATGGACGCTAATGGTTGTAATTCACCATGTGTTCTATGAATACGTCCATGGTATTATCTTATGAAGTCATGATACATCCCAGGGATGTATGTAGCTGCTGTAAAGCCTGTTAGCTACGTGGATGTAACGTCATTAGCGTTTCCCAAACTGGCGGGCTATCGGCTAGCTAGCTAGTTGCTAACATTAGGGGTAGCTAGCATGGCAGTATTAAGATCTGTACATAGCTAGCTATATGCCTACATAACGTTACTACAGACAGTGATTACATTGCCTTGGTTCTCTCTTATGATACATCCGAGGGCTGTATGCTGTAAAGCTTGTAACGTGGATGAGAGCTGAAGCCATGGATGAGCTTTGTTCACGAAACTGCAGGCTAACAGCTAGCTAGCGCTAGTTAGTAGGTAGCTAGCTAGTAGTACAACATAATTATTAAATCTCCTTGGTTGTCTAGCTAAATACATCTATCGTTTATTTAGCTAAGCATGTAAACGATAGGGAACAACGAAAACAGTGTTTAATGTTAGTGAATATTTTAGACAATGAAAACGGCGAGTTCATGAGTTCGCCACTTGTAAGAGACACGACAGAGAAGCTCATGAACGCGCATGTTGCTACGACAACGCAAACAAATTGTTGCTAGTGCGCATGCCCATCGTGAGCCAACCAGCGTTATGGGCCAACAATGCGGAAGAGCCGAGCTCCATGTTTGCTTTATGCGTTTGAGCACTCTCATTGGAACGTACGGGGCTTCCCGCCGAACACTGTATCCAGTTCTCTTAATACATCCATGGAAGTAACAGAGTGGAACACAGTAGTTAGTGGTGGGGTCCAGTGATGGTGGTTGTCTGGTCCGGTGGAGGGCAGGAGTGAAGCGGTAGTAGGAGTAAGGTGGTGACTGCAAGATCCATCATTTTATTCCAGTTTAATATTTATAAAATTGTTTTTATCCACACAACTACTCAATTTTACTACTATCACCTATCACACTACAGCAGAAACTAAGTCAAACACAATAAATTGAACCTCTAAATACCAATGACTGCTAAAGTGCTAAAAGTTGGTCTGTCCTTTCAGCAGAAGAAGCTGAACCAAACATTATTTTCTGGCATCGTTATAATCAGAACACATTTGAGAACTTCGGATGTGGTCAATGCAATCTGTTTTCCACAACCAGATGAATGGCACCAAATACGCTGCTCTATACACCAGGTCTTCCTTCTGTAGGCTCTGGTCATTCAGTTTTCAGTGTGGATACCTTTGTAATTACAGTAAAAGACAAACATGTAGTTAAGGCATGGTAGATCACAATGAATTATATTAATATATGAGCTTGTACATGAATGTATGCTTCAGTTGAGGACATGCAGTATTAAGTAAACATACTCCTGTCAAATTTATCTTAGACAATGTATTGTATGCAACACTTTTTTAGTGTATATTTTGGTAATAAACAGCATTTGTAAATATAGATTGTAACATGTATGTGACTCATCTTAAAACAGACTAATGTGCTGACAGAAGGTCTTCAAATAGATTAGCAGACACAACTACAGTAAGTGGAAGAAAGACATCAGTTTAACAGCATCAGCAACAGTGGTTAATAACTCCTGCAACAGCATGCTGTTAGGTACATTAACAGTCTGAAATAATGTATTTAGAATTTTTTGAGAAAAGATCTTACACAGTGACGCTCCAATATTGAACCTGGTGCTTTATACAATACATTTGGCTGCAGAACTGAAGATTTTTGAAGATAGAACACTTATGTAACTTTACAATAATATATATATTTTTTCATGTGCGACATTTAATCGCAAAAACGGATATTCTGGCCCACTGCCCCGCCCGTTGACGCGCTCCAGCGCGGCTTTGTTCGAGGGTGACGGTGATGCTGTGTGGGTGCCGCCGCGGCAGGGATGATAGGATATGTGCCTGTCCTTCGGGCGCCTCCGGGTAACGTTGCCCAACTCTTGGGCGGGGTACATATATTTTAGTATATTCAAGGAAAAGCAGCTCTCCGCTTGTCCCGTGCGAATGCGCCACACGAAACTCAGATGTGAGGGGGTACTTTCTAAATCACACGCGGTCCCAAAATGATTCTAATCCTGTGCGAATAGGGTTTATATGAATTTGCACAATAACGTTAGCTATATCAGGCTTTGACTTTAAGCTAACATTACCATTACATGCACATCGATTAGCAATAACACCACATATGGTTAAAAACAGATCACCGGCGAGACCATTGTGCATACCTTGCATACCTTGTGTATACGACTGTAACGTTAAATATATTTATTTTAATCCGTTATACGGTCTGCATAACGTTATTAGTTAGCCCGCTAGCTTGGTTAGCAAGGTGCAATCTAGCGAGCTAACTGATATTAATTGAGATGCTAACATTGGCTAACGAAAAACAGTATTAAAACAAAACGTAACGTTAGTTGCCGAAAAAACGAAACTGCCGACTCCTTTGAGTGTCTTGTCGTACAACCGAACGCTGAACAAGACATTATTAGGCGACCAAAGTGTCACAGTCACTACGACGAAAGCGTGGTCAACCCCCAAAATGAAGTTTACGTGCCATAGATAAGCTTTGCTAAACCTCTGTCATGATTGACAGGCTGCAAACTGTCAATCACATCATAGCCACGCCCTAAAACATCCCCTGCTTTATCGCTGACTTTAAAATCAACGAGACCATAATTCAAAAAATGAACATCATTCTGTATTGCAGAAGACTTAAAACTAGTGATTGAGAATATAAACTCTTCATTGAAATGTTTACTGAGGTAATAAATCAAGTGAGAAGTGGGTCATTTTGCCATAGACTTCTATAGAAACCGACCTCCTTTTTGCAACCGCATGTGTCGCCCCCCTGCTGGAATTCAGATAGAATGCAGGTTTAAGGCACTTCCACATTTGCAGCACTTTGCCGAACCGGATGCTCTGTCCACTAATATACAGTCTATGGATGCAATGCACAATGTATTTATGACCGTTTTATGGGTCTACACTAATTACTTTGCATTTTAATTAGTGCTGTCAATTGATCAAATTTTTTATCAAGTTAATCAGTCATGAGCTGTGATAAATGCATGACAAACTGGTTTAAAGAAACAGATACTTCAGTTTTATTATCTCAACCGTTAACATTTATTGAACTTCAATTCAGTTTTATTTACAACAACACACTTTACAGATAGAGTAGGTCTAGACAACATTCTATGATTTACAAAGACCCAACAATTCCAGTAATTCCCCCAAGAGTAAGCATTTAGTGTGACAGTGGCGAGGAAAAACTCCCTTTTAGGGAGAAACCTCAAGTAGCAAACTTAGCTTCTATGGTCAAAAGAACAAGGCTTACCTCTCTTGACAATT
The DNA here is from genome assembly GCF_008315115.2 of Sander lucioperca. Lineage (NCBI taxonomy): Eukaryota > Metazoa > Chordata > Actinopteri > Perciformes > Percidae > Sander > Sander lucioperca. Next base: position 756,116 of record NC_050195.1, on the reverse strand, counting down.
TCCAATTCCAACCCTCTTTCTTTCACTATTGTGGACTAGAGCTGTCAATCTTCCTCTATAGTACCATTCAAATGTCTTTTTTTATATGTATTTGAATAATATTTGAATATTCAATGCTCAAATGCAGCCTCTTATTAATATGTACTACACTACTCAGGCTTATGCATTGTCAATGCCACTTTAAGCATGTGGTTGTTGTTTCACATTCTGTCCACTAGAGGGACTTCCAACATTAGCCTGGCCTTGAAGGGGACCTACGTCACTGTGCATTTAATTTTTGACATGCCTCTCTCTGTTTACTATAATTTTCCACCACTAGCACATAGCGATAAACACAAATCAACAGAGAACTCTGTAATGAAACATGATCTAACAAGTGTAGTGAAGCGGCTCTGTTAGCACAATGACATCATGTTAGAAAGCACAGCCGAAACGATTCGTCATAAACTATGTAACAAAAGTGTTAGCCACAATGCTAACGCCATTGATAACTAAGTCAAACGGTACTGTCACTACTATTTTAGTGATTTATAAGCAACCTGTTTCTTGCAGATTGTCACGTTACTGAGATACAGCTATTAGAAGGTAATATATGAAGTCAAAGCTACGAGCTAACTATTGATAACATAAGCAATTTGGCTCGGTGGATGTCGATTTTGAAGTCATGTTAAAACTATTTCCCATCCTTCTTCTGATTTCCAGCCGCAGCCTGTCACTCCCCCTGTACTAACATTACGTGCTCCGTGATGTTAAGACCTCACAATGCCTTGTGTTTCTCACTCCCGCTAACGTATTGTTCATCAGACGTAACATGACAAAAGCGTTTCATTTTCACATGCGGGTAGGCCAAGGTGAGAAGAGGGAGATTAGCTAATGTTAGCCAACATAATTATAAAAAAATAACATTCAAATTATAATTTCAGCATTCAAATAGTATTGATTATTGGATTATATTCGATTTTCGGAATTCGTTCCAACAGCCCTATTGTGGACATCTTAAACCACACCTGCAGTGGCCTCCGCTTCCTCAGAGTAGCTTTGTGGTTGCATAACAATTCACAGCACTGGACACAGGAACAGCACACAGGAATGTAAACTGGCAGGAATTACTTCAAAATGTGACAGTGGAATGGTGGATGGTTAATAAGTTATACTTCCTTTTTAGCCATTTGGCAGTGGACCAAGATATAAACACAACATTGACATACATCACCTTATAAAGGTGTTATACGGAACAAGGAGCAGTGAGTGTTCCATAATAGTAATATTTTAAAACAAAAACAATTAGCTGAAAGACACAAAAATGCTCAACAGTCCTGAAGGGGAATAGCAGATGATTTGATGATCATTTTCTGTAGATTCATCACTTAGAGTGACACCTTTCATATTACACATGGTCGTTTGAATATTGGTTATTATATTGCAAATTGTACTAAAATCTTGTATTATTAGTGGGAATGCTGTTCAGCAGCATTCCAACTATTGTTATTCTGTTCTTTATTTTTCTTATATCTCATTCCGTACATTTTTTGGCTCTCTGTAACTTCTGCATACGTTCAGCTATTAAAACCATTCAACTTTTAAAATGTTCAGCTCTTTCAGCTAATGATGGGACTTCTTCAACTTTTTTTCTACTATTTATACTTTTTAAAATATTAAGCTTTTTAACACTTTTTTTTAAACATTGAAGTCAATGAGAGCATGCTTCAAATCCTTCAAATTCCACTGAGGTACATCAATCAATGTGTCCCTGAGGTAAACACTTTACCCATACTCCCCTCAAGATGTGTTACCACTGACATATATAGCAATTGAATGTTACTTCTTTTTCTCTTTTTTCCTCTCCTTTTATCATTCCTCTCTTTTTCCTGTCTCTCTCTTTCTGCTTGTTTGTTATATGCAATGTATATGGCTGATAATAAGTATTTTCAGTCAATTCATTGAAACTTCCACTGTTGACAGTATTACAGTTTAGCGTCCAGCTTTTCTAAAATGTATTTCAGCTCTTCACTTATGTGCAGTTCAGCTTCCAACTTCCAAGTTTTTCAGCGGTGTAGTGCAATGCATTTGAGATTTATCAAACAATTTGTTCCATATTTCTGCATTTTCATCAATGTTTCTCACAACATTTGTAAGTCTTCCATAATGATTAATAATTTCAGATAAAATAAAAATAAATTATTTTATACATTAGTGGTGTTATTCAACTTTTTAATGAAATTCATACTCATTAAACCGATTTCCACTTTTTCAATTATTCTCACTACTTCAACTTCTTCTTACTGATTTAAACTATTCATCCAGTTTAGCTTTAGCTATTCAGCATTCCCACGCATTTTCCGCAGGAAATCCTCTCTCTGTCTGTCTGTTCCTCTCTCTCTCTGTCTGTTCCTTCCTCTCTCTCTCTCTCTGTCTGTCTCTCTATTCCTCTTTCTCTCTCTCTCTCTCTCTCTGTCTGTCTATTCCTCTCTCTCTGTCTGTCTATTCCTTCCTCTCTCTCTCTCTCTCTCTGTCTATTTCT